>NW_023995328.1:0-2500 GCF_015586225.1 Lucilia sericata | reverse complement strand
TTAGCTTTCTGAACTTTTTTGGACAACTTTTGCTAGGATCAATAGGTGAAAAGTTAGACTCATTTGAATAAACCCAAAATGAAGACCAAAATGCCCAACTTTGACCCACTCTGACTCCTTGACCAATAGAGCTGAAAATTTGTGTCTGGCCTACTATCACATAGTACTAACTTTAGTGCAAATTTCATCCAAATCGGAAGACATTGATTTTTAAAGATGAGTCACTTGACACGAAATTCCCCATATACATATAAACAATTAATAGTGTTATATTTGGCTTTGTCAAGGGAAGTGAACCCTATATGACGGCTTGAATCCAATATGGATCGATTCTAATGAAATTTGTCAGAGAGAAGTAGGTTTCTATATAACTAGTTCATATCGAATTTATGCCAGTTATTAGTTCTAAAGTAATTTTCTTAAGAGGATATTCTATTGCGAGTAGGGTCAATTATGGATCGTAGTCTATAAAAATCATAGTAACTGGATTTTAGTTCATTGCAATAGTGGTATTTTGAGGCCAGTTATGAGCTTTAATGTCATTTTTTGGGGGATTTTACAGAAGGGTTAGGGTCTAATATGGTCTTCTTATAAAACTAGCCTGAGTCGAATTTCTTTGCTATACTGCTATATTTTAGCTAGTTATGTGCGTTATAATTGTATGGCGGTTTGAACTATATTTTGGGAGGCACTTACCATACATATATAAGGGACTATACAACAACGTGGACTGATACCGCCATTTGCAATACCAAACAAACCTTATATATAGGGAATATTTGTGTGAAATACTCATCCCTCTAGCTCCTACTGTGTGGTAACTACAGTGATTTCAACAGTCAGATGGACGGACATGACTAGATGGTCTTCGAATTTAATAAAAATCCAGAATACAGATGTATATACTTTTGAGGATATACGACTGATATTTCGATGTGTTACAAATATAATGAAGAAATTAATGTACAAATCCGTCTTGTTTGCATGTTTTTTGAAGCATAAAACGGCTAAAAAACTGGACCCTATTTGCTGAAAATTTTCACTGCGTCTCTTACTTCTATAAAGTGGTTGAGGTGCCTCTGAAACTGAAAGAGTCCTCAAATTTTGTATGTAGAACATTGACATTCATATGAACATTTTTGAAAAAAGGTAAACTAGCTATAGTAGGGTGGCGCCTTCCACAAAAAGTAAATAAAATTGTGATATGTGTAATATAATATTTTGAATTGTCAAAATCTTGAAGTTCATTGTAAACATGGAAATTTTAGGAAAATGGGCGGAATTTGATCGGCAGAAAATACGGAAACAAATTTCGATGTATATTTATCAGAAAATTTCATACATATATAAAGAAGTTACGAATATCTCCTACGAATACTTAAAATTTTTGTTGTGTATTTATACCCTACACCACCATAGTGGGGAAGGTATTATGCGTTTGTACTGATGTTTGTAAAGCCCAAAAATATTGGTTCTACACACACGGACATAGCACTGAGAATTTACGTAAAAATTAAATTAAATGCTTTATTATTAAAAAACAAGTCAGGCATGGCCGACCATAGATACCAGTTACTATGTCACAATTGTTGTGTTTTGAATAATAAAGCATTTAATTTAATTTCTACGTTATTTAGAAATATTTTAACTACTTGTTGACAAAAAAAAATAATTTTTTAAAAGAAGCGTTATATGGGGGCGGGTTGGTTTATCCTTATAAATTCTGGTAGAGGAATTTACGTCTACATTAAAGGTATTTATGCAGAATATCATCGTGATATAAATGTTTATAAGTGAATATTGATTATGAAGTAATTTTCTAAAGGGGACTTTATATGGGATATAGGGTCAAATAAGGTCCGATCATTATGAAAATCATCAACATCATTAAGACTTATATAAAACTAAGTTTTGATACAAGAACATTTAATATACATATTTATGAGCTCAAAAGCCCTATTCGGGGGATACGGTTGTATGGTGGCTATGCGAAATAATGCACCGCTTCGTCTTTGGTTCAAAAGAAGAGTATGTGCCAAATTGCGGCCTGTAGCGTGCAAACAAGGTTTACATGGACACACAGACGGACAGACAGACGGACGGACATAGCCAAATCGACTCAAAATTCTGATTGGTATACTTTAAGGTGGGTGTAGGGCCAATATTTTGGGTGTTACAAGCATCGCACAAACGCGTAATACCCTCCCCATATAGTGGTGTAGGGTATAATAATCAACATTTGTAAGATAGTCACTGGTGTAGGGTATCATATGGTCGGCCATGACCGACTATAAATTCTTACTTGTTTTTTCTATAAATCTCCACGAGTACTTTAACAAGCAATTAATACAAATTGCATTCATCCTTTAACAGAAACAATAAAAAAGGTCACATATAAATTTTCTGCTTCAACAACCCATAAATATACGATGATTTATGTCCTTTTATTTTTTAAGGAATTTTCAACAAATTACTCTTCTCCATACTATGGGAAACATTT
>NW_023995327.1:0-126899 GCF_015586225.1 Lucilia sericata | reverse complement strand
TTAGTTATAGTCTAGTCTATAGATAGTCTATAGTCTAGTCTAAGTTAGTCTATAGTCTAGTCTATAGTCTAGTCTATAGTCTAGTCTATAGTCTAGTCTATAGTCTAGTCTATAGTCTAGTCTATAGTCTAGTCTAAGTAGTCTATAGTCTAGTCTATAGTCTAGTCTATGTCTAGTCTATAGTCTAGTCTATAGTCTAGTCATAGTCTAGTCCTATGTCTAGTCTATAGTCTAGTCAGTCTTGTCTATAGTCTAGTCTATATTCTAGTCTATAGTCTAGTCTATAGCTAGTCTATAGTCTAGTCTATAGTCTAGTCAATAGTCTAGTCTACAGTCTAGTCAATAGTCGTCTAGAGCTAGTCTATAGTCTAGTTATAGTTAGTCTATAGTCTAGTCTATAGTCTAGTCTATAGTCTAGTCTATAGTCTAGTCTATAGTCTAGTCTATAGTCTAGTCTATAGTCTAGTCTATAGTCTAGTCTATAGTCTAGTCTATAGTCTAGTCTATAGTCTAGTCTATGTCTAGTCTATAGTCTAGTCTATAGTCTAGCTATAGTCTAGTCTATAGTCTAGTCTATAGTCTAGTCTATAGTCTAGTCTATAGTCTAGTCTATAGTCTGTCTATAGTCTAGTCTATAGTCTAGTCTATAGTCTAGTCTATAGTAGTCTATAGTCTAGTCTATAGTAGTCTATAGTCTAGTCTATAGTCTAGTCTATAGGTCTAGTCTATAGTCTAGTCTATAGTCTAGTCTATAGTTAGTCTATAGTCTAGTCTATAGTCTAGTCTATAGTCTAGTCTATAGTCTATGTCTAGTCTATAGTCTAGTCTATAGTCTAGTCTATAGTCTAGTCTATAGTCTAGTCTATAGTCTAGTCTATAGTCTAGTCTATAGTCTAGTCTATAGTCTAGTCTATAGTCTAGTCTATAGTCTAGTCTATAGTCTAGTCTATAGTCTAGGCTATAGTCTAGTCTATAGTCTAGTCTATAGTCTAGTCTATTAGTGTCTATAGTCTAGTCTATAGTCTAGTCTATAGTCTAGTCTATAGTCTAGTCTATAGTCTAGTCTATAGTCTAGTCTATAGTCTAGTCTATAGTCTAGTCTATAGTCTAGTCTATAGTCTAGTCTATAGTCTAGTCTATAGTCTAGTCTATATAGTCTATAGTCTAGTTATGGTCTAGTCTATAGTCTAGTCTATAGTTAGTCTATAGTCTAGTCTATAGTCTAGTCTATAGTCTAGTCTATAGTCTAGTCTATAGTCTAGTCTATAGTCTAGTCTATAGTCTAGTCTATAGTCTAGTCTTAGTCTAGTCTATATAGTCTATAGTCTAGTCTATAGTCTAGTCTATGTCTAGTCTATAGTCTAGGCTATAGTCTAGTCTATAGTCTAGTCTATAGTCTAGTCTATAGTCTAGTCTATAGTCTAGTCTATAGTCTAGTCTATAGTCTAGTCTATAGTCTAGTCTATAGTCTAGTCTATAGTCTAGTCTATAGTCTAGTCTATAGTCTAGTCTATAGTCTAGTCTATAGTCTAGTCTATAGTCTAGTCTATAGTCTAGTCTATAGTCTAGTCTACGGTCTAGTCTATGGTTTAGTCTATAGTCTAGTCTATAGTCTAGTCTATAGTCTAGTCTATAGTCTAGTCTATGGTCTAGTCTATAGCTAGTCTATAGTCTAGTCTATAGTCTAGTCTATAGTCTAGTCTATAGTCTAGTCTATAGTCTAGTCTATAGTCTAGTCTATAGTCTAGTCTATAGTCTAGTCTATAGTCTAGTCTATAGTCTATTCTATAGTCTAGTCTATAGTTGTCTATAGTCTAGTCTATAGTTTAGTCTATGTTAGTCTATTGATCTAGTTTCTGGTTTTTGTCTCATAGTTTGGTCTTCTATATATGGTGTTTAGTCTATAGTTTGGTCTAAAGTTTAGTTATTGTCTAGTCTGCAGTCTAGTCTATATTTTAGTCTATGCCAAGAGTCTAGCCCTACTCTATAGTACTAGTTTTATAGTCTAGTATATAGTGTAGTATATAATCAGTATCTGCCTGAAACTAATTTCTCTAGACCATAATAAACTGAATCGCATACATTCTTTCTTAAAAAGCCTAAATAATTGAAATGCATGTTGCTGCCGCCTCTCAAAATAAATGACGTTATATGTATTATTATACATTAAATTAATTATTTTATAAATTTTTTGAAAATAAACCAATACTATATATAGCTGCATTTTAAGCATGGCTGCTACAGAACATACATGTGATCTAACTAACTGTAAGTGTGGCTACACTAACATAGCAACCGCATCCTCTAAAACAGTTGCATCATTTTGCTGCAATAAAACATGCAATTTTTTGCACTTTATTTCGTTTTATTGTTCATCTGTCTTTTTTTTTGTTAATATTAGACGATTTGCTGTTGTTGTGTTTGCAGCAACAAAAATAACAAAACTTTTGGTCACATGTGTTCTATGCCAATTTTAAGTTTTTTTTCTATTAAATGCGTGCCAGACAAATAGACAGCTTAAAATTGCATCAAAATTCTAAAAAATAACAAAAAAACCTATATACACATACTTGTGTATATGTATAGAATTACAGATGCATAGAGATGTGTGTGTGTTTTGTATGAGTAAAGTCATGTATGTTTTGTCTAAATAGTACTAATGCCAATAGTTTGTTAGTGGCTTTTGTAAAAAATTAATGAAAAATATAAGCGAAAACTGAAGCAATATGGATTTGTGTTTAAAAAACTATAAACAAAATATGTAACGAAAGGGTTCTACAATAAGGGGTGGTGTATAGCAAAGTCTGTAGTTTGAAATAATCAAGCTAGAAAGTCTGGACTTCAAATTGTCTATAATATTGACTATAGTTTGACTTTAATCTAAAATCTATATGTTGACTATTTTTTGACTATAGTCTAAGCTAAAGTTTCACTATAGACTAGACTAAAGCTGGACTATAGTCTAGACTTTAGCAGCTTATAGTATGACTAAAGTGTGGACTCTAAGGTTTGAACAAGGTTTTACTATAATCTACAATACAGTTCGACTGTAGTCTGAACGATAGTGTGACTATAGTCTAGACTACAGTTTGGCTGTATTTTAGTCGAATGGTTGTATATACTCTGGACTAAAGTTGACTATACTTTGGAATACAACTCAACTATATTATGGACTATAGTTTGACTGTAATCCAAAATAATGTTTAAGTATAATCTGGACTATACTTTAACTGTACTCTCGACTATAGTTTGCCTATAGTCTGAACTTTATTCTGGTTTATAGATTGACTATAGTCGGATCTGTAGTTTGACTTTAGTCTGGACTATAGTTTGACATATTAGCTTGAAAATAGTTCGATTATAGTCTGGACCATAGGTCGGCTATACTCTTTTACGATAGATTGTCTTTACTGCTAACTATAGTTTGACTATTCTCTAAACTGCAGTTTGAAAATACTGTGGAATATAGGTACTTATAGTTTGAATATAGTTCGTTTATAGTCTGGACGACAGTTTGTCTATACTCTGTACTATATCGTAGTTTGACTTAAGTCTAGTATATAGATTGATTATATTGCGAACTATGGTTTGACTATATCCTGAATTATAGTATTACGGTTATACGATACAAGGTTTGAGTATAATCTGGACTATATTTTGACTAAATTCTCGACTATATTTGGACTATACTCTTGACAATAGCTATAGGCTGACTATGTTAGGAAAATTTGCACATAATATTTTAAACATCCTCATTGTACAAAAATTTCAGAAATAAATCTTAAAATGTATAATATGAGGATTTAAACACAAGATTTATGTGTGTTAATTTTAAAAGCATTTATAAAATAAAACACACATATGAAATCAGCAGAAGCAACTAAAAAAAGAAATGTATATTTGAAAACAAATTATAATGTTTTTGGCACTACGATCAAAAAAATTAACTCAAGCGAAAAAAAGAAATTAAATTTAAAAAACTGATTTAAAAAAATAGCAACGACTAAAGCAAAAATATGATTCATTTTAGATGAAACTAAAAAACTAGTTCTGCTAACTTTTAGACAAGGTGTTAAAAATTGTTTGCTATAAAATGGTTCGAAATATTACGAAAGACGAAAGTGTGAGATTACTTTTCAACCACTTTCAATTCATTCCTGTCTATGTTATGAATATTCTATATAATTAAAAAAAATCTGCATAATTTCGTTTGAAAGCCATTATAAAACATGCAAAAATATATTGTTTTATTTAAAAAATGACTCATTTCTTTTTTTTTTCTTGCTGTTTTTTTAATTGTATGATGAATTTGTTGTATTTGTTCACATCATCCATCCATCTATCGATTCTCTTCTTAAACGAAAACATTCCCCAATTTTAATACCTTTCAATAAAATTTTCAACATTTTTTCGTTGTGTATAATTTGTGTTTACTGATGCCAACAAAATAAAAGATCTCGTGATTACCAACGCCTCTTTCCTTCTATATAGTATTTTGAAATTAAAAAAAAAAAAAAACATTCATATATCGTACTATTACGCCAGTCAATTCGGTCAAACGGTCTTTGACTTTTTCACAGTGAAATGAAAAATATTTTTATTCTTGTTTTTTTTTTCTTTTAATTTTATTATGTTTTTGGCAAATAAACCTATAGAAATTTTTACTGTTTAACAAATAATAAAAAAAAACTCTATGTGTAAAACAAATAAAAACTAAAAAAATTTTTGAATTTATAAACAAATATATATTTTTCGTGTTTGTGTTGCTGTTTTTGCTTGTTTTGCTAAAAAATATTTGACTCATTATATGACGGTTTGAAACGGATATTGCATAAATTATTTTGAGTTTTTTTTTTCTGTAAGCATTTTAGCTAATGACCCTACAGATGGAATTATAACAGGGTCTATAGTTGCTCTATAGTCGAGGCTGTGGATTTGCCCAGTTTTATGCTTAGACTATAGCAGTAGTTTTAACTTTAATCAATGCTATTGTTCGTCAATAGTTTGACTATAGACTGGACTAAAGTTTGACTATAGTTTGACTATAGTTTGACTATAGTCTGGCCTATAGTTTGACTATAGTCTGGCCTATAGTTTGACTATAGTCTGGACTATAGTTTGACTATAGTCTGGACTATAGTTTGGCCATAGTCTGGACTATAGTTTGGCTATAGACTGGACTATAGTTTAACTATAGTTTGGACTCTAGTCTGCACTATAGTTTGACTGTAGTCTGGATTTAGTCTGGACTACAGTTTGACTATAGTTTGGCTATAGTCAGGATTATAGTTTGAATATGGTCTGGACTATAGTTTGACTGTAGCCTGGACTATAGTTTGACTATAGTCTGGACTATAGTTTGGCTATAGTCTGGACTCTAGTCTGGACTATAGTTTGACTCTAGTCTGGACTATAGTTTGACTATAGTCTGGACCATAGTTCGACTATAGCCTGGACTATAGTTCGACTATATCCTGGAATATAGTTTGGCTATAGTCTGGACTATAGTTTGACTATAGTGTGGACTATAATTTGACTATAGTCTGGACTATAGTTTGGCTATAGTCTGGACTATAGTTTGACTATAGTCTGGACTATAGTTTGACTGTAGTATGGATTATAGTTCAACTATACTTTATCTATAGTTTGGACTATAGTCTAGACCATAGTTTGACTATAGTCTTGACGACATCTTGGCTATAATATAGATTATAGTTTTGCTAAAGTCTGGATTATAGTTTGGCTATAATATGGACTTGGATTTGGCTGTAGTCTAGACTACAGTTTGACTGTAGTGTGAGTGTAGACTAGACTACAGTTAGACTAAAGTTTGGACAATAGTTTTACTCTAGTTTGGACTATAGATTGACTATAGTCTGGACTGTAGTTTGACTCCATTTGATTACAGTTTTCATTATAATTTAGCTATAGTCAGGACTATAGTTTGACTATAGTCAAGACAATAGTTTGTCTGTTGTTAGGACTATAGTTTTACTGTAGTCTGGACTATAGTTCAGCTATAGTGTAGAATGTAGTTGGGATTATTGACTATAGTTTGATTATATTCTTAACTATAGTTTGACTATATTTTTAACTGTGTTTAGGCTGGGCTATAATTTGACTTTAGTCTGAAATATAGTATGACAAAAGTCTGGACTATACATTGACAAAAGCCTAGACTGAAGTTTGACTATAGTCTTGGCTATAATTTGGAAGATATTGTGGGCTAGAGTTTGACTATTCTATGAACTATAGTTTAATGAGATTAGGCGAAAGTTTCCTATAGTATGAGCTATCGTTTGACTATTTTAAACACAATTGATTTGTTACAGTCGGGACCGTATAGTGACTGTAGTTTGCCTTAACGTTTGACTATAGTTTGATTATAGTATGAGCTATAGTTTGCATAAGCCTGGACCATTGTTTGATTAAAGTCTGTTCGATAGTGGAGGTTGTTCATAAGTCTGATTGTCGAGACATAAAACTCTTCCGTGGTCCTATACATAAGCCTATTTAGTCTTTGGAAGGTGTTTTTCAAATTCGTCTTCTACCTCTGACATGAGTTTTATTTGCCATAGTGGTTGCCGGCATTTTTACGGCCAAATTATATGCAAAAATTTTAATTTACAAAATAAACAAATTCAAACGCCTATATTTTAAGTAAATAAAATATATATGTATTTATAGCAAAAAATAAACAAAATGTGATGCAAGATTATGCCCATCAACATGAAAGATTATAAGTTGGCAGCAAAAATAATTTTAAATTTTTTATTCCTTAAAATATTCTAAGAAAAATCATATATTTTTAAATACAAATAAATATTTAGAAATTTTTTTTATAAAAAATTTTCTTTAGCAAAAACAGGAAGTCTTAACTTAAAATTTAATTAAAAGTTTAGACTTATTAGAAAAAGTGAAATTAATGTTTTTTTTTTTCAAAATTCTTGTTAACCAACAATCTGGCTACCTTTTCATAACAGCTGATTTGAGAGAAATAACAGCAAGCAACTGGTTTTTATTCTTAATGAAATATTAGTTCTATTTAATTTTGTAATAAATATAAAATATAAGTGCTAAAAGTAAAAAACAATATAATAATTTATTACAACCATTAATTGCCAAGTGTTAAATATTTTAATTGCGTTTTATTTAAATAAAATTGAAAAAAACATATTTAATTTAAATTTATGATGGAGTCATGCGTAACAAATGTGACAATCAAACGTTATATTGCCACTATTTTTGAAATGAACAAAAAAAGTGTTAGTATGAGTGCGTGTTGTTGATTTATAATAAAAATTAAAATAATAAATAAGTTTTTTTATTTTTGTAAAAAATAAAAAAAAACTTACTACTATTTTTTATATACATACGTTGCATGCTTGCTAGCAGCAGAGAAAAACTTTTGTTCTTGACATAATTATAAACAAATGTTGTTATTTGTTTAAAATAATAATAAATATTTTCTTTGTTTTTTTTTTTTGTGTAACGTGTTTTTATTTGTTAGTGTTTTTTTACGAAAACTTTGACAACTTAAATTAGTTAAATTTCATAAAATAAACTTTTTACTTACATTTTGTCGGTAACTTAAAGTTAATTAGTAATAAATAATATACACATTTTTCAAATAATAGTTTACAAAAACAATTATGCAAAAAGTTTTTTTTATAAAATTTCTTTCACGAAATAAAAGGTCTCATAAAGCTGAATCTTTTAAATTTTTAGCAACTTTTATATATATAAGGCCTCCTTTATAGCTTTTTTCTTCATGTTTTAAAGCAACGGTCTAGAATCAATTACCAAAATCTGTCTTTGTTTATAGAAATAAAATATTTATATATAATCTGAATATTTAACCCTTAAAAAGATACGTAGTACATGACCTTTTATGAAATTATTTATTTTATTAAAGGATATACTTTTATTTAGGGTATTCATAACTTTATTAAAGTTTATAGTCGAGACTATATAGCCTGCTCTATAGTAGAAACTACAAACTACAGTTGAGGCTCTAGATCTGTTGCAGAGACTATATAGTAATCGAGTCTGTAAAATTATCTATAAGCAGGACTACAATCGAAATTGTAGCCAGATATGTAGTCGTGACTGTGGATGAATCTACACCTGAGTATATAGCACCTGATCTATAGTCGAGACTGTAATCTGATTTATAGTCGAATATATAGAGACTGTAATATGATTTATAGTCCAGACTATTGTCGAATATATAGTAAAGCCTATGGTATAATATATAGTCAAGACTATAGTCTAATCTAAATTCGTCAGTCGAGACTGTAGTCTCATCTGTAGTCGAGACTATAGTCTGATCTATAGTCGAGACTATAGTCTGATTTATAGTCGAGACTGTAGTCTGATCTATAGTCGAGACTATAGTCGAATATATAGTCAAGACTGTGGTTTAATCTAATTTATATTCGACAGTCGATACTGTAGTCTGATCTATAGACGAGACAATAGTCTGATCTATAATCTATCTATATAGTCGGAATCATAGACTGATCTATTGTAGCGAGTATAAACTGATCTATAGTCGAGACTATAGACTGATCCATAGATATATAGTCTGATCTATATATAAGACTATAGATTAAAGTCTGGTCTATAGATCTATAGTCTGATCGAGATCGTAGTCTATTCTATAGTCGAGACTGTAATCTGATCTATAGATCTATAGTCTGATCTATAGAGACTATAGATTAGAGTCTGATCTGTAGATTTATAGCCTGATTTATAGATTTATAGTCTGACTATAGACTGATCTATAGTCGAGACAATAGACTGATCTATAGTCGAGATTGTAGTCTGGTCTACAGTTGAGACTGTAGTCTGATATATAGTCGAGCCTATTATCTGATCTGTACTCGCGACTGTAGTCTGATCTAAAGTCGACATTATACTACTAATCTGATCTATTGTAGAGACTGTAAACTGATCAGTAATCGAGACTATAGTCTGATCTATAGTCAAGACTATAAACTGATCTGCAGTCGATACTAAACTTAATCTAAAGTCGAAGACAGTAGCCTGATCTATTTGACACGACAATCCGTTATATAGTGAAGAGTTTAATACATTTTTTTAACTTTAGTCGGGACAATGATCTGATCTTAAATTGAGACTTAAGTCTGATTTATAGTTGAAACTATAGTCAGATCTATATTCAAGTCTATAGTTTAATCTATATTCGAGTCTTTCAGACTGATCTATAGTCTAGTCTATAGTGTGGTCCATATTCGGGATTTAACACAGATCTAAGGTGTTGGCTATAGTCTGATTTACAGTCGTGACTAATCTACAGTCGGATCTCTATAGTAAAGAATTTGATCTGATATTTTATCTTTATTAGAGGCTGTGACCGACATTATAGTCTCTTAGTCTAAATTCGTCACTATATGTAGTCTCTTAAGAAGTAAAGATTTCTGTTGGCAAACTGTGAATACAACTATACGAAAATTATTTTTATTTACGCCATAAAGGAAACAAAAAATAAAATAATAAAAATTTTAAGAAGGCGTATCATACCCACAATCTATAAATATTTCTTGCAAATATCGAAATGTCTGGCTATGTACAACAAAAGAAAAGTAAAAATACAAAAAAAAAAAAAAAAAACAACATCAACAAAATATACTGCAAAAAGGCCGGGTCAACATTAACGCTAAATTACCCTTCTCCATATTACAAGCAACCTAAAAACAACAACAATAACAGCTATAAAATCCCCAACAATAACAACAGCAAAATTTAGTTTCTGTATAATACAACCCTAAATTATAGACTAAAACGTAAATGAAGACCATGAAAAAAGGGCAAAAAAATATTACCAGCAAAAAAGGGAAAATTTCGGTATTTACTGTCATTGTTTGCCAACGATGGCGAAGACGATGTGGTTGAGGAAAGGAACTACAATAACAAAAGCTATAGTTTATAATAGCAACAACAACTACTATAAAGAAAGATGACTAAAATATGAATGAATGATTTTTTTGGGAAATATATACGAAAAAATTTACACGTGCTTAGCAAATATTTTGTATTTCCTTTTTCCTATAGCAAACGATAACCCAGCGAAACATTTTAGAGGAGTTGAGGGTTTCGAGATATTTTTTTAATTTCTTATACTATAATATACTTTCGAGATTCTTTGAAATTTATTTTCATATATCATGTTTTTCATTAGGTTTTCTTGTCAAACATTTTGCTGGGTTATGTTCATACCGCAACAAACCAAATTGGTTTGAGAGTGCAGAATTGTTGTGTGTTCATGTTTTCAACATTCAACAACAAATAACCGAAAATTTTGAAATATGGTTTATTTATTCCGTGTTCACAATTGTGGTCTTTGTGTGAAGGATGAGGTACTAGTTAGTCACTGAGGAGTAGGAGTAATCGAGGCAACAAAACAAAAAAAAAAAATCACATGGAAAGAGTAAAGAAAATTCGTTTCGCGTGCCAAATTGTTGTTTAACCACTCAACCATGGCTTTTTTGGTCTTCTAATGTAATGGAAGACATAATAACCTCCTTCCCCCACTCACCACCAGTCATCGAAACCATCCCATTATTAAGCTTTAGCAAATTGTTAAGTTTGTTGCTGTTCCTGGGTTTATTTTGTTGGATTTAAACTTTTGTGTTCTACATTATTTTTCGCCAAAAAACAACCAGTCAAGTCTCTCGCTCTCTGTTGCCTCTTACTCTAATGGTTTGTTGTTTTCGCTAAAAAAGGAAAAATAGTTTATGGCTCATAGATTTACAAGGTTAAAAATTACATTTTTCATATTAGAAATACAAACAGCTTAGAATAGCACAAACGGCTGCTATAAACAGCATAATAAAAATTATCAAGAAATATAAGAATTAAACAGAAAAAACTCGTTACAAACGAATTGTCTGATGATAAATGATGGTGACTTAAGGGAAAATTATAAAAAACACACAACAGGAAATATTATGAAAAATATTAATTTATATTTTTGTTTGTTAAATGTTGTTTTTTTTTTTTTAGAGACAGAGAGGAAGAAACAAAACCTGGCTAAAATAATCATTAGTTTTAAAATATTTATTTAAGACTATTAAGGATTTATTAGCAGTTATGTTAAGGAATGTAATCATTATAATATTAATAAAATATTTTTTTCTTTTCTTTTTCAGGTAAGATTTTGAATTTAATTTCATCAGTAAGTAAATTTTATAATTTTTATATAATTAAAGAACTTTTTGAAATTTTTTCAATCACGGTTTCATAGTCAAGACTTTAAAATATACTATAGCTGAGATTTTTTATGTTCTGTAGTCATTCTGAAAACCGATCTACAGTCCAGCATTGAAACTACATCTACAATATGAACTTTAGGAGAATCTATAGTCGAGACTATAGTCGAATCTATTGTCGATACTGTAGTCTATTCTATAGTCGAGACTATAATCTAATCTATAGTCGAGATCAATGTATGATCTGGTCTATAGTCGTGATTATAGTCTGTTCTATATTCGAGACCATAGTCTGTTCTCTAGTCGAGATTGTAGTCTGATCTTCCGTCGAACTTTAAATCCAATCTATTGTCAAGAATATATTCTGACCGATAATCGAGAGTTTAGTTAAATAGTTGAGAGTTTAGATCAATATATAGTCGAGTCTGC
Source organism: Lucilia sericata (assembly GCF_015586225.1). Lineage (NCBI taxonomy): Eukaryota > Metazoa > Arthropoda > Insecta > Diptera > Calliphoridae > Lucilia > Lucilia sericata. Next base: position 115,236 of record NW_023995327.1, on the reverse strand, counting down.
AGTCTATTCTATAGTTAAGATAATTGTCTGATCTATAGTCGAGATTAAAGTACGATCTGGTCTATAGTCTAAATTATAGTCTCTTATATAGTCAAGACAAAGCTATATTCTGGTCAGAAAAATAGTCAAGAAAAAGTTCAATCTGATCAATAGCCAAGACTATAGTCTGTTCTATAGTTTAATTTTCAGTTGAAATTTTAGTTTAATCTATAGTCTGATCTATAATCGACAATTTATCAAGACCTATTGTCTAAAATTTAGTTTAACATACAGTCGAGATCAGTGCCTGGTCTAAGTTGAGACCAAGGTATCAAAGGTCGAGACAATAGGCAAGACTATAGTCTGGTCTATAGGCAAGACTACAGTCTAGTCTGTAGACAAGTCTATAGTCTGGTCTATATTCAATATTATAGGCTGGTCTGTAGGCAAGCCTATAGTCAGATCTATATGCAAGATTATAGTCAGGTCTACAGGCAAGACTATAGTCTGGTCTACAGTAAAGACTATAGTATACAGTCTAGTATTTAGGCAAGATTATAGTCTAGTCTATAGGTAAGACGGAACTATATTTAGGACTATATAGATATGTATTCCGGCTTATAGTCCAGATTATTTTCTGTCACTGTAGTCCATTTAATAGTCGGGACTGTTGACTATTCTATAGTCAACTCCCTAGTCTACTATATAGTCAAGAATAAAGTTAGATCCATAGTTTATGTTATAGTTATTCTTCTTAGCTAGAATTGCGTTCCAAAATTCTTCTTTAAATACAATTTTTAAATATTCTTCTAAAACTTTAAAGAAAATATTAAAATTTCTCAACTCCAAATTTACATTTTCCCTTCCCTTGAGTTTAAATATAATTTAAAAACTAGTTTATTGCAACATATTGTTTGATGGCTGATAGTATAGTTAAAATGTCATTAAACTTTTTTTTGTTTTAATATCATTTTGTGTTGTGTCATGTTGGATATTTTGATATTAAAGATTTTACAATATTCTTTTTTTTTTTTGCAATTTGGTGTGCTCTCTTTCATCATTAAAACATCAACATTTATGCAATCCAAACAACATTATTCATGATTCTCTAACATGGCTAAAGTCATCATCATCGTCATCATCCCTCATGCATTCATAACATAAGTTTGTCTGTCTATCCCTCCACACGCTCTCTTTCTCATTCTCTGGCTGCCTGCCACGTTGCTACTTCTATTGTCCTGTGAATGATATTTTTTTGTTCACATTCAAAGAAAATCATTTAACAGTGACATGTGCTGATGACACTGATATGACACTGACGTTGATATGGTTGATACTGAAAGTTGTCGTTGTTGTTTTTGCTATATGTATCTATGTGTGTGTTAGTGTAATAGTGTTAGTGTAATAGTGTTTTATTATTGTAAAAGTGTGGTGTTGGTGGTTACCACACACATACATACATCCATTAACATTTGTTACAGTATGCTTTTGATATGTCTGTCCCTCTTTTCAGTATTTTTGATCTGTCATGTTGTTTTAAGTGGGGTCGTCAATTGTTTACACCATTCTATATCCATCCATCCTGCCATCCATTCATATAGATTTTTCTTCTTCATCATTTATGTTTATGTTTTGTTTGAAATTATCTTTTTTTGTTGTCCTTATTCCTTCAATATACATAAGTTATCTAGAGGGTTGCTTGTTGCCAAAGATCAAGTTATTGTTTTCTGTTTCAATTGGAAACAAGTATTGAGAGTTTTAAGACTTTTACCCCAGTTTTGTTTATTTTCTTTATGTGTTGTTGTATTTTTTTATCCTTTTGCTTGAACTTTAGGGGATGTTATGAAAACTATAAATATATTTTTTTGTTACTTTATATTGTTTTTGTTATATTTTTGTTTTAAATTTCTTTAAAAACAAAAAGAGTTTATATTTTTTTTTTAACGAAAATTAAAGGAAAATGTTAAAGTTCAAAGGAAATGCTTGAGATTGGGGTTTTCTGTTGAAGTTAATATCTATGTATATATAAAGCATTGAATAGGCTACTTTCTTAACTATATAGTTATCTATAGGGTGGACTAAAGTTTATTTTAAAGTCGAAATAATGGTCTAGACTTTAGACGATACTATAAGTAGTCTAGACATTTGACTATTTTATAGTCAAGACTCTAGCCTTAAACACAATATGTATATTCTATCGTCTAGACATTAGCCTATACTATTGCTAAAACTACAATCTAGAATTAGGTCTATTCTGTAGTCTAGATATATACTATAGTCAAGGCTATAGTCTAAACCTTAATATATTCTGTAGTGTATACATTTTTATAGTCTATTCTATGATTTAGTCTCGACCAAATTCTATTCTGTAATCAAGACTATAGTCTATAGGCTGTTATATAGTCGAAGCAATACTTTATCTATTGCGAAGACTATAGTCTATGCGTTAGACTATTCTGTAGTGTACACATTAGTCCATGCTTTAGTCTATTCTATAAGCTAGACATTGGTCTATTTTATAGTCAATACTATAGTCTAAACTTTAATATATTATGTAATGTAGAGATTTGTCCATTTTGTAGTAAAACTATAGTCTAAACTTAAGACACTTTAAAGTCTTGACTAATATGTAGAATATTCTCTAGTCTAAATACTAGTCTATTATATTGTCAAGACTTTAGCCTATAGTAGGCTTTAGTCTATTCTATAACTAAAACTACAGTCTAGTCTATAGTTTATTCTGTAGCTAAGACTAGTCAATACTAATGTTACATGTAGTAAGAATTGGGTAAACTTTAGTGTAGACAATATCTATCTATCTATCTATCTATCTATCTATCTATCTATCTATCTATCTATCTATCTATCTATCTATCTATCTATCTATCTATCTATCTATCTATCTATCTATCTATCTATCTATCTATCTATCGTATCTATCTATCTATCTATCTATCTATCTATCTATCTATCTATCTATCTATCTATCTATCTATCTACTATCTATCTATCTAATCTATCTATCTATCTATCATTATCTATCTATCTATCTAGTATCTATCTATCTATCTATCTATCTATCTATCTATCTATCTATCTATCTATCTATCTATCTATCTATCTATCTATCTATCTATCTATCTATCTATCTATCTATCTATCTATCTATCTATCTATCTATCTATCTATCTATCTATCTATCTATCTATCTATCTATCTATCTATCTATCTATCTATCTATCTATCTATCTATCTATCTATCTATCTATCTATCTATCTATCTATCTATCTATCTATCTATCTATCTATCCTATCTATCATATCTATCTATAATATCTATCACTATCTATCTATCTATCTATCTATCGATCATCTAATCTATCTATCTATCCTATCTCTCTATCCATCTTCTATCATATCTATCTATCTATCTATCTATCTATCTATCTATCTATCTATCTATCTCCTCATCTATCATCTATCGATATATCTATCTATCTATCGTAGCTATCTATCTATCTATCTATCTATCTATCTATCTATCTCTATCTAAATCTATCTATCTACATATATCTATCTATCTATCTATCTATCTGTCTATCTATACTATCTATCTATCTATCTATCTATCTATCTATCTATCTATCTATCTATATCTATCTAATTAAAGCTTATTCTAATTTAAATTCTAATTTGATTATTTTCTGATGAATCTTAAAATAATTAAATCTACTAAAGTTTATTAACCCTCTAATGCTTTGTCAACAGGAAATAATATTGTAATATAAACATTTTTATAATATTTTTTTATATTATTTAACATTTTATTTTAGTTTGCAATTAAAAACTGTGGTTACTACGCGTTATAATTTAATTTGAAATTATAATTTTTCCATTAAGATTTATTTCATATTTTTGTCGCGCTCACAAGTCTTTGATATTATTTCAACATTTTTCATTTCACTTTCTATCAAAAATGTCTTTATAACTCTGCTCACATATTTTATATATATATTTTTCCTCATTTTTTGTTTGTTTTGCTTTTGTGAAAAACAACCAGACCAAAATGCAACAACTTCTTTAAAAGGAAGTGCTATGTGTATGTATGTGCATATCTCTGGCACTGTAGCTAAGTGTGTAGGTAAGTAAGTAGTAGTAGTAGTTGTTCACCTAGGTTTTGAAGTTATAGCTTGTCGTACGTGTATAATTTTGTGGAACTCTGTTGGCAGTAAGTAATAGTAAGTTGCCTCTAGTTGTCAACACATTTTTTAACCATAAATGTCGTACTTGTTGTGGTAGTTGTCGTTGTTGTTGTCTTTGTCACCATATATCGCCTTGATGGTCTTATTTTAGTCTTTAGCGTGGAATTTAAGAGATAACAACAAAAATTATTTATATGAAAAAAAAAAAACATATTAAAGTGGAGATGTCTTTAAAGGGAGTAGTGGTTTTATTAAGGGGCCTTATAAAGGAACTTATTTTCCCTTAAACAGTAGCAGGAAGTTTTTTCAAAGAAAGTTGGATTATCAAAATGCTTTAAAAATAGATTATGGATTATTTCATGGTTTCAGAAATTGAGAAAGGAAATTTTAATAATTTTTTTAATTACAATATATGCCTGCATTCTCCTTTCCCTTTTACCCCTAAAAATATTTTATATATATTAAACATTTACTTTTGCATAAATCATAAGAATATTTCAAAAATTTATAATTTATGATAATGCAGTAAAAATATTAAAAAAAATACCTATAAAAAACTGCTATTTTAAGTGCAAAAAAGAACCACCTGCCTTTAACAGCAACAAAACTATTCTGTTCAGCAATTTATAAAGAAAAAAAAATCGAACGACAAAAAGCACTTGCAGAGCAGTTGCAAATAATATGTATTAAAACGTATAACAAAAAATCGACTAGAAAATAGTTTCTATCTATTCTATTACAAAACATGTAACACAAAACACAGCCAGAGAGTCTTGTAAGTCACAGACTTATTGACGACAACAAAACTCGATACAATTTCAAACTGCAGCAAATAGATAGATAGACAGACATATATAGATTCTAATAACCCAGCAAACATTTCATAAACAAATTAAAACGCATGCTTAAAAGCACATAAATAATAAAGTTTGCTTTAACATTTTGTGTTAAAGAAAGTTAATAGTTTATAATATTTTTTAACGAAAATGTTTGCTGGGTTTATAAAATTATTTCACTTTAGTGTAGACTGTCTCTGTTACAATTGCCGCAGCATTACGACCAGCAATCTAGGTACATAATTTTTAATGAGTTTGTCGTATTGCAAAATAATAGTAGAGATAATATGGCTGAAATACCACGACAAACAACTTGACTCAACTATGCATTTATACAAATAGTTGCCCTATAGTTCTATATACTAATGCTTTAGTCAAAATTATAGACTAGACTTAAGTCTAATAATGTAGATTAAACTTTAGTCTATGCTATAGTTTAGACTTTTGTCTAATCTATATACAGGACTTTAGTCCATTTTACAGTCAAAACTATAGTCTAGATTTTTTTTCAGATTACTTTATAGTCAAGACTATGGTCTAGACTTTTGCCTATTCTATAGTCTAGGTTTAAGTGGGTTCAAGTTCATTATATCGAAGAGGGTATATTCCAGGCTGTAGCCTATTCTATAATAGAAATTATACGTTCTATTCTATAGTAAAGACCATAGTGTAGACTATATTATATAGGCTAAACTTAAGTCTATTCTATAGTTTAGACCTAAGCCTATTCTATCGTCTAGACTTTAGTCTATTTTATAATGTAATCTTTAAACTATTCTACAGTCTAGACATTAGTCTATTATAAATTCTAAACATTAGTATATTCTACAGTATAGTAATTAGTCTATCCTGCAGTCTAGACTTTAGTCAATTCTAGAATCTAGATTTTGGTCCATTCTATAGTTTAGACTTTAGTCTGCTCTATATTCTTGACTTTAGTCTATTGTATAGTCTAGACTTTAGTCTATTCTATAATCTAGACTTTAGTCCATGCTATAGCCTATCCTATAGTCTAGACTTTGATGTATTTTATAGTCTAGACTTTAGTATATTCTATAGTCTAGAGTTTAGTCTATTCTTTAGTCTAGAGTTTAGTCTATGGTCAAGACTTTAGTTTATTCTATAGTCCAGACTTTAGACTATTCTATAGTCTGGACTTTAGCCTCTTCTATAGTCTAGACTTTAGTCTATTCTATAGCTTAGACTTTAGTCTGATCTGTAGTCTAGACTTTAGTTTATTCTATAGCCCAGACTTTATATTATCTCTTTTTAATGGACTTCAAGTCTACTCTATAGTCTTTAGTCTATTTTATAGACAAAAGACTTTATTCTATAGAATGGACTTTAGTCAAGTATATAGTCTAGACTTTAGTCTACTCTATAGCGTAGTCCTCAGTCTATTCTATAGCCTGGACTTTGGACTATTATATAGTCTAGACTTTAATCTATTCAATTGTCTAGACTTTGATATATTCTATAATCTAGGCTTGAGTATATTTTTTAGTCTACTTTATAGTCTAGACTTCAGTTTATTATATTGTCTAGACTTTAGTCTATTCTATAGTCCAGACTTTAATCTATTCTATAGTCTAGAGTTTAGTCAATTCTATAGTCTAGAGTTTAGTCTATTCTATGGTCTAGACTTTAGTATATTCTATAGTCTAGACTTTAGCCTATTCTATAGTCTAGAGTTTAGTTTATTCTATAGTCTAGACTTTAGTCTAATCCATTGCCCAGACTTTAGTCTATTCTATAGTCTAGGTTTTAGTATATTCTATAGTTTGGACTTTAGTCTATTCTATAGTCTAGACTTTAGTCTATTCTATAGCATAGACTTTAGTCTGATCAGTAGTCTAGACTTTTGTTTATTCTATAGCCTAGACTTTATATTATCTCCATTAATGGACTTAAAAAAAAGGGTTCTGCTCTTCACAACTGCCGATCTTTACCCAAGTGTATTTGTATTACTTTCAGTGATGACAATACCCAGTAATAGTAATGTTAATAATGATCATCATCATTCAACAACATCATAATTATGTTCTAATTCTTTTCCCTAGAAATTCTATTCTTTTTTTCCTTTTTTATATAAGTACGGTTGTTTGCTAAACTTAACAAGAGTTGGGGGGTATGGAGAGGTATCGAAAAAAAAAATATAGTAAAATGCTATAAACTACTTATTGTTGCAGCTACGAATGGCATGTCAATTATTTGCAATTGTAGACAGTTTTTCAATGAATTTTAACCATATACAAAAAATAGAAAAATCTGAATTCAAAAACAACTAAAAATGGTAAAACGTATTTAGTGCACGAAGATGTAAACTGAAGATAAGAGGGGGCCTATGAAAGAGGGGCCTCGAAAGGTTTAATATATAACCGAAATTAGGTTTATGTTTAAACTTTAGAATGATTAACTCATTTTAAATTCTTATTTTAAATTCTTATTTTAAATTCTTACTCTTGTTGTTGCAAAAAATGTCTGATCAAAGTTATTTACCTGGAAAGAAAAGAAAAAAGATAAAATTAATACAGATTGTTAAAAAAATAATATTAAAAACAGAAACATTTTCAGATACATATATATTAATCGTTTATTTATATAAACCATTAACAACTTTATTAAGCGATTATTAATATTGACCTTAAATTCCTAAACTTCTGTATGGTACGATTTTTTTCGAAATCTAATCATGTCTGAAGTTTAGCAATTTTGTTACAAATATATTTGTTTTTTGAATTTTTCCCACTATCAACCCCTGGTGGCTATAGGTACCGACCAATGCTGTTTAGTTTAATATGAGTATTGGATGCGTATATATGGATTTGAATCCCATGACAATGACATGTTTATTCTAAACATTAATAGATTTGAAAGAGGAAGAGAGATACAAATAAAAATGTAAAAATAACACTGATATGAATAAAACATAATCATAACAATTTCCAATTAAAATTACAAACAATATAGCAACATAAGCGTAATATTACACAGAAACGAAGGTAACAATAGCAACAAAAAGTAATGTCTAGACACAGAGAAAATTAAATTAGTTAAAACAATTAAATTTTGTTGCAAAAAGTTGTGATAACCAAAATTTTCGCTTAAGGCAACCAAAATTTGGAGATTTTAAATGTAACTTGGAAAAAAATCTGTTTATATCGCATGGATACATAAATTTTACCTCTTTTTTTCTGTGTATTTAAAAGGTTTGAATTTTATATATAAAATTTCTTTTAGCATCATCAAGTACTCTGTACAACATGCATGCATAGCATTGCAGTAATTAAACAATTTCGAAAAATAACAGAAAAAAAATAGAGTGTGAGAGAGAGTGTAAGGCAAAAAGCAGCAATCAAAACTCAACAACTGAAAAAAAGAACTTATACAATAACATTAAAATATCACCGTCATTAGCATCATTGACGCTTGAGTAATCAACGACTAACAGCAACAAACAAACGAGAACAACAACGATAGCAACATCATAATCATTGTCATCATAGCAACATAAATATGCAATTGCATTTGGCATACATACATTAACACTCACTCACAACACTCTCATACACATACATACAGACATTGCCCAGCAGTTCGGAATAATGACTAGTCAATAGACTCGACTAAAGTCAAGTCTACAGTCTGTACTATAGTCTAGTTTTTAGTCTGGACTATCGTCTAGTCAATAGTCAGCGCTATAATATAGGCTAAAGTCTGGACTATAGTCCATTCTAGTCTTTTGTCTGGGATATAGTCATTTGGTCTTTGTCTTGACTAAAGTCTAGCTATAGTCTGGACGATAATCTAGTCTATAGTCTAGACAATAGTGTATGATCTAGTCTTGACTATAGTCTGTACTACAGTCTAGTTTGTAGGCTTGTAAAAAGTCTAGTCCACAGTCTAGTCTATAGTCTGGACTGTAGTCTAGTCATTAGTCTAGTCTAATCTATGTCTAGTCTAGTAGTCTAGGTCTATCTTAGTTATAGTCCTATAGTCTAAGTCTATAGTTTCACACCCCCCTAGGTATATAGTCTAGTCTATAGTCTAGGCTATAGTCTAGTCTATAGTCTAGTCTATAGTCGTAGTCTATAGTCCTAGTCTATAGTCTAGTATTATCGTCTAGTCTATAGTCTCAGTCTATAGGTCTAGTCTATAGTCCTAGTCTATAGTCTAGTCTATAGTCTAGTCTATAGTCTAGTCTATAGTCTAGTCTTATCGAGTCTATAGTCAGTCATAGTCTAGTCTATAGTCTATCGATATTCTAGTCTATAGGTCTAGTCTATAGTCTAGTCTATAGTCTAGATATAGTCTAGTCTATAAGTCTAGTCTTAGTTAGTCTATAGTCTAGTCTAAGTCTAGTCTATAGTCTGTCTATAGTCTAGTCTATAGTCTAGTCTATAGTCTAGTCTATAGTCTAGTCTATAGTCTAGTCTATAGTCTAGTCTATAGTCTAGTCTATAGTCTAGTCTATAGTCTAGTCTATAGTCTAGTCTATAGTCTAGTCTATAGTCTAGTCTATAGTCTAGTCTATAGTCTAGTCTATAGTCTAGTCTATAGTCTAGTCTATAGTCTAGTCTATAGTCTAGTCTATAGTCTATCTATAGTCTAATAGTCTAGTCTATAGTCTAGTCTATAGTCTAGTCTATAGTCTAGTCTATAGTCTAGTCTATAGTCTAGTCTATAGTCTAGTCTATAGTCTAGTCTATAGTCTAGTCTATAGTCTAGTCTATAGTCTAGTCTATAGTCTAGTCTATAGTCTAGTCTATAGTCTAGTCTATAGTCTAGTCTATAGTCTAGTCTATAGTCTAGTCTATAGTCTAGTCTATAGTCTAGTCTATAGTCTAGTCTATAGTCTAGTCTAGTCTAGTCTATAGTCTAGTCTATAGTCTAGTCTATAGTCTAGTCTATAGTCTAGTCTATAGTCTAGTCTATAGTCTAGTCTATAGTCTAGTCTATAGTCTAGTCTATAGTCTAGTCTATAGTCTAGTCTATAGTCTAGTCTATATATAGTCTATAGTCTAGTCTATAGTCTAGTCTATAGTCTAGTCTATAGTCTAGTCTATAGTCTAGTCTATAGTCTAGTCTATAGTCTAGTCTATAGTCTAGTCTATAGTCTAGTCTATAGTCTATCTATAGTCTAGTCTATAGTCTAGTCTATAGTCTAGTCTCTAGTCTAGTCTATAGTCTATAGTTCTAGTCTATAGTCTAGTCTATAGTCTAGTTATAGTCTAGTCTAGTCTAGTCGTCTAGTCTAGTCTAGTCTAGTCTAGTCTATAGTCTAGTCTAGTCTAGTCTATAGTCTAGTCTATAGTCTAGTCTATAGTCTATAGTCTAGTCTAGTCTAGTCTATAGTCTAGTCTATAGTCTAGTCTAGTCTAGTCTATAGTCTAGTCTATAGTCTAGTCTATTCTAGTCTATAGTCTAGTCTATAGTCTAGTCTATAGTCTAGTCTATAGTCTAGTCTATAGTCTAGTCTATAGTCTAGTCTATAGTCTAGTCTATAGTCTAGTCTATAGTCTAGTCTATAGTCTAGTCTATAGTCTAGTCTATAGTCTAGTCTATAGTCTAGTCTATAGTCTAGTCTATAGTCTAGTCTATAGTCTAGTCTATAGTCTAGTCTGTCTGTCTATGTAGTCTAGTCTATAGTTTAGTGTAGTCTAGTCTATAGTCTAGTGTCTAGTCTAGTAGTATAGTCTAGTCTAGTCTAGTCTATAGTCTAGTCTAGTCTAGTATATAGTCTAGTATAGTCTAGTCTAGTCTAGTTATAAGTCTAGTATAGTCTAGTCTATAGTCTAGTCTATAGTATAGTCTATAGTCTAGTATAGTCTAGTCTATAGTAAAGTCTATAGTCTAGTCTATAATCTAGTCTATAGTCTAGTCTATAGTCTTATATATAGTCTAGTCTATAGTCTAGTCCATAGTCTAGTGTAGTCTAGTCTATAGTATAGTCTATAGTCTTGTCTATAGTCTAGTCCATTGTCTGTCTATAGTATAGTCTAGTCTATCAGTTCTTCCTTCAATTCCTTCAAACTGCTGGGTCTCTCATTCACACACCACACCTACAAGCATTGATTTACAATGAAATTTTTTTGGTATTTTTTTTTTAAGAGATTTTTTTTGTCGGATGTGTGATGCATTTTAACTTGCAATGGCTGAATAATTCGTTATTTTAAAAATTTTATTCGAAAACAAAATGATTTCTTCATCAAATTTAAACAAATTAGATTTATTTATGTTGTGTAAGTTTTTAACACATTCTAAAAAAGACATGTGCACAAACTAAATAATGGAACGTTTTATTTTTGTTTAGATTTTGTCTGGAATTAGAAATTCTTTTCTATTTAAAAGATTTTCTTGGTGGCGCCACAGAAACGTTGTGTGTTTCATTTGTTTAAATTAAATGCAAATAAACTAACTAAATAAAGATTTTTTTTCAAAAGGTGTTTAATAAATAAACAAATATGTAAATAAAATTCGGATTTAAAATGTTTTACTAAGGTGGGGTTAAAAGAAATTATACAGATTTTTCTTTTAAATAGAAATCACAAATATTAACAAGGAAAAGTTATGTGATTGAGACTGTTTTGAAAAAGGTTTTATGCGATTTGTCCTAAACTTTAACCCTTTACACTAAAGCCTATGATAACTTTATTAGGCTGGTAGATTGACATAAAAAGACAGGAAGACAGACGGATATCGTAGTTACTGCTACGAGCGATATTTCGCTGGTTTCTAAATGGCTTTATATAACTATATATTTGGAGATGATTACAATATATTTTTTGATATAACTAAATGAAAATCAAGTACTATTTTAAATGATTTCCTCTTCCATTTCGCTTTGAATATGATTACAAAATTATTTAAACGCTGACAGCAACAGAAAAATTTTAAATTTGTTTTATTAATAAAATAACCCGGGAAATGCTGCAACATTTCAATATTTATATATTTTTAAGTGTAAGAAGCAGTTTTTTTTTTCAAGTTTTATGACCTCTAGATTTATACAATTACAGTATTTTTTTTTTGGTGTAAAAATCAGTATGCAGCATAGTTTATATGTTATAAAAGGCGAAATATTAGGGAGTTGCAGAAAACTAAAAATCATAATTCCTTTTAAAGTTTAATCATGCCCTTAGTCCTAGGAAGCTTTATAGTAAGATCTGGACTTAACATTGCTACACTTGCTTTCAATCACATATCTTTTTCAAGTCCAATTTTGTTTTTAATCTCAGAACTTTTCTTAGTCAAAACTTGACTTCATTTTCAGATCTTTTTGAAGTCACATCCTGGCTTTAGTATCAAATCTTTTCAAAGTCAAAACTTGACTTCATTCTCAGATATTTTTGAAGTCAAATCATGTCATCAATTTCAGATCTTTTCAAAGTCAAATTTTGGTTTTAACCTCTGATCTCTTCAAAATGAAATCCCGCTTTTAATCTCAGGTATTTTTGAAGTCAAATCTAGGCTTCCATCTGATAACTATTTGAAGTTAAATCTTGCCTTCAATCTCAGATCTTTTTAAAGTCAAATATTGGCTTTAGTAACTCGAAAATTGATTACATTTACAGATCTTTGTGAAGTCAAATCTTGTCATCAAAATCAGATCTTGTTAGATTTATATTTTGACTTTAGCATAAGATCGTTTTCAAGTCAAATATTGGCTTTAATTAATGATCTTTATGATCGCAGATTTTTTCAAAGTCAAAGTCTGAGATCTATATTGGCTTCAATTTCAGATCCTTTTAAAATATTGACTTTAATATCAGTCCATTTTAAAAACAAAAATTGATTTCAGTCGAAGATGTTATTGAAATCAAATTTAGGCTTCAATTTCAGACCTCTTTAGAGACAAATCGTATCTTAAATTTTATATATTTTCAACTTCAAAACTTGGCCCTAATCTCAGATCTTTTTAAAGTCTAAATATGACTTCAGTCTCAGATCGCTTAAAGCCAGATCTTGTCTTCAATTTCAGATCATCTTGAAGTTAAATCTTGGTTTTATCTCCCATATTTTTAAGTCTAATATTTTCTCGATTTTAAGACTTTGGAAACCAAATCCTGGCTTTATTTTGAAGTAAATTCTTGGCTTCAACTGAGGATCTATTGAAACCTTAAGCCAGTATTTTGACGTAAAGTCAAAATCTAGATCTTTTGAATGTATCATCTTTGCTTCTAACTTAACTTTAAGAAAATTTGGAACTCCAAACGTCGCCCTTCTAATTGTCCACATACTACTACATGTAAAAGTACCCCATCGTTTTGTGCTTGCATAAAGTACATGGCAAACATTTATTTAAAACCTTTAGGGATTCTTTTTTTTTTTTCATATATAAAACATGCTGTATATATATTTGCCACTGCTGTTGCCATTAAAACAAACTGCATTTACAGAAGCATGACGGGCAACACCCACATGTACTGCATACATGTTTTGGGCGAAAAATGAAATAATTTTTAATAAAAAAAATATATAAAAACACATAACGAGTACAATCTAGTAAAATATTAAATATATTTTGTAGTTAAACATGAATTACTTACAACAAGATTTTTTTTTTATTTTATTAAAATTTATGAAGAGTTAAAATCTACTTAAAATGTAAAAAATTATGTGAAAAAGTTAGGAAATTGTAAAGAAAATGAGGTTAAAAAGGCATAAGCTATTGAATATGTTTATAAATTAAAAAAATTATAAATAATTTTGAACATTTTTAAAGAATTTAGAAAAAAAAATTGGTTATTTTTTATATTTTTTTAAATAAAATGAAAGATAAGTAATAAAGTTAACAAGTCTTTGGCTAAACTTATAGCTATTAACATAAGCTATTAAAAAAATAAAAATCTTTAAAAATTCCCTAATATAATTCTGTTGAATATAGCCTCAAACCTCCATAAGGTTTCAACATTAGCAAAAATTTCAACTGTTTATTATATAATGAAAAAAACCTAAAATGCTAAATATTTTTTGCAAACTAATAGTCATTAGCATAAGCTACTTAATAATATACAATTTTTTTAAATTCCTTAATATGTAAACATTTAAAATCACCTCAAACTTCATTGAAATTTAGCAAAAAACTGACTTGCTTGCTCTATTTAATAATAAACCCTTTCCTTTGTTTTAGGTTTTTATATTCAAAATTATTATTACTTAATATAAGTTTTACTTAATCATTGCTTAATTTACAATACCACTGCCAACAGAAACCTATACAAAAAAAAACTATCAGTATAAAAACTTTTTTTTGATGATGATAAAGTTGATCAACATTATCATTATCATCACTATAATCATTTGCAGTAACAGCTTTTAAAACATGACTTCATTAATTATTATGGCACTCATTAACAATGGATTGTTGTATTTATCACAACAAAAAGTTTCGTATAGAATACACACTCCTCCCCTAGATAATCCCAGTAGTTTTACCAGGAGTCAATGTTGCCCTTTGATTCAGTATTTGGAGTAAATGTCTTGCTGCTTGTTTAACTTAAATTTTCAGATTTTTAGCTTATTTACTCTTTGTAATAAAAAGAAAATGTCTATTGTCCCCCAGGTAAACCAATAGGTAGTTAGTCATCACTTTACTGTCTCCCAGTAATCCAGTGGGAAGCCAATAGTCACCTTAAAGTCCCTAAGCTATCCGGGGAAAAATCTTTTTAAACTTTGAAAATTACTTTAAACTTTTGTACTTGGCAAGTAGTTGTCTCTTTATTGTCCCCAAGTAATCCAATAGGTAGTTAGTCATCACTTTACTATCCTCCTGTAATTCAGTGGGAATCCAATTATCACCTTAAAGTTCCTAAGCTATCCGGAGAAAAACCACTTTAAACTTTGGAAATTACTTTAAACTTTTGTACTTGGCAAGTAGTTACTTAACCCACCACAAGTAAACTATGAAGGAGTCAATTGTGCTTACGATTTGCAGGGCAATTAACTCAACGAAACTCTCTTCTCTCTCGTAGCATAGTACAACAAAGAATTTTTATTTTTTATTTTTTACAACACAAAAAAATCTTGAATAAAAACCTCTACTTATAGATACAGTGTTTAACATAAGTATTATCTAATATTGTTGCCAAAACGCAAAAAAATATGTTATCAATTAATTAAAAAGTAATCTTAAAAAAAGCTTGAACTCAAATTGTTGCAGATAATTAATTTGTTATTAATTTATTTTAGTTATTAACATTTTGTAGTTTTTGTCCCACTGTTTGTGTTTTTACATATGGTTTTTTTTGTTGCCGGCTACAATTGTATTTGCAACTGCTGCTGCCTCCTGAACTTTTGATTCATTTGTTCGCATTAATCCATTGTAGTTTACAGAGGCAGAAAGAGACCTTTAAAGGAAGTAATTAATGAGACAGCCCATTAGGGGAAAATGTTCGAGATATCAATCCTAATAATGGATGAAAAACTTGGGTTTAGTTGTACATCTTTTCTTGACTGTATATAGTATCAAACGAAGGACCTTTTCTACTTCCAAATTGTCTTCAATCGTGTATGTTTTTATCCCAAACTTAAACTCAATCGTAGTAGATCAAACTTGGTTAAGAAATCATAACTTAATCAATAGATCAAACTTGCCTTCAAACTTAGATTTTAATAATTTAAATATAGCCTAAAACACATGTATTTTCAAGCTCAAACAAGTCTGTATACGCAAGTTTTTATATATTTTAAATGTAGCTTAATTTATAGCTCAAACTTGCTTTTAATCATAGTTGTTATAATAACACAAACTTGGCTTCAAACTTACTCTCAAACATATGATGAACTTGCCTTTAGACAAAAATTCAAATCTGATTTCAAACATGTCTTTAATTGCTATTGTTTTTAACCAAACTTGGCTTCAAACATTACCACCATTATTGCGGAACTTGGCTTCCAACATGTTTGCAACCTTAGGCTCGAGAATTAAAGAAAAAGTTTTCATATCGAATGACAATAAAAAAATTAAAATTACTATTAAATGTACTCGATCAAGTAAACCAAACATGGCTTCAAACATGACCACCAATATATACCAATCTTGGCTTCAAATTTACTCTACAACATATGCCGAACTTGTTTTAAGATGTGGTCGCAGTAGTAGGTTTTTTATATATAAATCAAACTCGCTTTAATTGTTCTTTTTTCCAACCAAACTTGGCTTTAAACATTACCACATATGACAAACTTGGCTTCAAACATGTCTGCAACCTCAGCAGATGAATTAACGAAAAAGTTTTCGTATCGAAAACACATTTCGATATCGAATGGCTTCATCTACAAAAGGAATATTACGATCAATTTTACTGAATGACGTATGCGATAATTCGGACCAGTCTTTTACAGTTTAAACTTGATAACAATCGAAGATCGATTTATAGCTCAATATACTCATAATTAATTGATCCTATTATAGCACAAATTTGACTTCAATCATTGTGGTTTTAATAATTCCAATTTGTCTTCAAACGTGGCTCTAAGTGTTGAGTTTGAATCGAAGGACAGCTTCTTCAATTTATAATGTAAACTTGACTTCAAACATGTTCTTTCAAACATATCAAACTTCTCTTTAAACGTAACTCTAGCTCAGCTCTGTCTTAGCTCAATCTTGACATCATTCCTATTGCACATATTGAGATCAAACAGACCCTATTATAATCCAAACTTGCCTTCAATCATAGGTATTTAAGTAGTTCAAACCTGGCTTCAAACATGCATTAATCTGGATAGTTCAAACCAGCTTCCATTAGTATAAAACGTATCTTCGATTGAAGTTCAAATTTGACCTTAAAGGTGTTTCATTTAAAGTCAAAACTTGATTTCAATCATCCAATCTTATTTTGGATTGTAGAACTTGAAATTAGATTTCACTAATAGGACTTTTTATGTAAATTTTGACTCCAGTTTGATCTTTTTTAATGTCAAATCTTGACTTCAATTCTAAGTTTCTTCATAGGCAAACATAACTTCAATCATCTAATTTTATTGTGAATAGTAGAACTCGAGTCTTGACATCAATTATAGGACTTTTTATGTCAAATTTGCCTCCAGTTCAAACTTTTTTGGCTTCAATTCTAAGTTTTATTGAAAACATTGCGATCAAACTTTAACATTAATCTTGGCTTCAATGGTAGATCTTTCTAAATCTAAATCATAGGTTTAATTGAAGGCCTTTTCGTGGTCAAATGCTTTTTCCAATAATAGATTCCTTTAAAACGAAATCTCGATTTCAATCCTTGATTCTTATAATGTATATACCCTGCTTTTATTATAGGTCCTATAAAAGTCCAATCTTGGTTTCAAATGTATTTCTATTCCTTAACAAATGTCATCATCATTTGCTAAACTTCTCCTTATGAATTCCTTACTTTACACCTCTGCATATTCCTTCTTGTTTTTACTGCATCATTGTACTTTTTTTATTATTGTTACGTATGACAAAGTGGCACTTTAGTTAATCTTTACTTAAAAAAATAAAATAATAACCAAACTGACAATTAAGTTATGGAAGCTCAACTCATACTCTCGCCATACATCATCATACTCATGGCAACAACAATGTCATTATTAATAATAAAGTAAAATAACAAACAATAAAACACCAACATAAATAAATACATATAAAAAAAAAAAACAATAAAATTGTGACACCCAACAGTACAAAAAAAAAAAAATAAAATTATACAAGAATATTAAGGCAAAAGTTGCCTGGCGCTAAAACCACATTAAAATAGGGGGATTTACAGAATACAAGCGAAAAAAATTAATGGCTGCTTAAAGCCAGTGAAAGACAAGGTGCGAAGGACCATTTAAGCTTTCGACAGTAATTTTATGTAAATTAAGGATTATTTTCTTAAACAATGAATATGTTTTTTTTTTAAATGTTTAACTTTTGTTAATTAATTTTGTAATAGTTTTAAAGCTAAAAAAAAAACTTTAAGTAAATTTTAATTACTAATAAACTTGTTATTAACAATTATAACTTAGTTCTTAGTTAAAAAAAATCCCATTTTGGCACACTTTGGCTTCAATGTCTAACCAAAATTAACAAATATTTTCCTTAAAAAATTACAATTTAATATTCTCGTTACTTGAAAATTTTGCCAGAAAGAAAATTCGCAAATTGCTTGAGTTTTTCTTACATTTTTCCTTAACAGCAAAACTCAGTGGCTTGTAATCAAATAAAAGAAAAAGTTAATGGAAAAACTTTAAATGAGATTTTTGATAACCCACCAACAACTATTATCAGCAAAAAGAAAAACTGTGCTAAAAAAAAGGAGCAAAATACAAATTCTACAATTTTCTTAAAAAAAAAACAGAATTCCCGCTTATAAAACGTGTTGATTAGTTTTTAAATATATATTTTTTTATTTCTTTAAATATTTGCAATAGAAAGAGAAGAAATAAAAAATAAATCTACTAAAATTCTGCTTAAATCTATAATCCTTACGACTTACAATTACTAAACCAACACTTTAGGAGGACTATTTCTTCCTTCACTCCTTTTACTTTTGGTTTTAAGTAGTTTTATTTTCATTTTAATACTTGTACATTTACTCTTAACACTTTTTGTACACATTAATATGATAGAGGATTTTTCTTTCTGGGAAACTCTATAAATGGTGGCAAAATTATTTAAAGGATATGTAACTGTTCGTGTTTTTAAACTCCTCTTTAATCTTAAGTCTTTTATAATAACAATTTTTCATTAATCGAAGATTTTTTTATGACTTCAAATTTATCTTCAATTGCAGATTCTTATTAAGTTCAAACTTGGCTTAAATTTAAGATCTTTTAATACTTCAACCATGTCATCAAACATGTTCTTTAAAATTCTTTGCAATTATTTCCCAAACTTTACTTAATTTTTGGTTCAAACTGGCTTCAAACATTATTTAAATAAGTAGATCTTTTAATACTTCAACTCAAACTTGCTTTAACCAAGATTTCAAACATGTACTTCAAATTAAACTTCAATTATTTCCCAAACTTTACTTAATTTTTAGTTCAAACTTGGCTTCAAACATTATTTAAATTGTAGATCTTTTAATACTTCAACTCAAACTTGCTTTAACCAAGACTTCAAACATGTACTTCAAATTTAACTTCAATTATTTCCCAAACTTTATTAATTTTTAGTTCAAACTTGGCTTCAAACATTATTTAAATAAGTAGATCTTGCAATACTTCAACTTAAACTTGCTTTAACCAAGACTTCAAACATGTACTTCAAATTTAACTTCAATTATATCCAAACTTTACTTAACTTTTAGTTCAAACTTGGCTTCAAACATTATTTAATTAAGTAGATCTTTCAAAACTAGAATCGTAGGTATGTTTAGAGTTCAAACTTGTCCTCAAACATTACTTCAAACATGGTAATTATTACAGTTAAAAATTTTTATTAAATAGTACGACTTTTCATAGTTTAAGTTTGGCTTCATTCGTAGATTTTTTACAGTTTAAACTTGGCTTCAAATACGCCTTCTATTATGGATGTCTTTATAGTTCAGACTTTGCTTTCAAATATGTCATCGTTCATAGGACTTTAGTACTAAATTGTCTTTAATTGTATATCCTTTAATTATGATTTAATTTTTAGTTCAAACTTGGCTTCAAACTTCAAATTTGGCCTTCAAACGCGTCTTCAATTGTAGAGCTTTTTATAGTTCAAACTTGCTTTCTAACATGCGTTTTAAGGTCTTTTAATGTTCTAAATTTTGTCTTCAATTGCAGATCTTCATTATTATTTTATTTTTAGCACAAACTTGGCTTCAAACTGGAGTTTTTTTTTTATAAAATTTTGATTACATCGCAAATTTTTTTATAGTTTGCTCTTGTCTTCAGATACACACAAGTCTTTTTATGCCTAAAGTTATTCCACAAACGCAGTTTCTTTTTAGGTTCTTTCCTTCAAACATGACTTTAATCGTAAGTCATTAAGGTTCAAATTTGCATTCAAACTTTATTTAAATACGACATCTTTGAATGCATAAAATTCATCTTTAATAGCAAATAGTTTAAACTGTTATGGTTTAAATTTGTCTCCATTCGTAAGTCTTTCATTAATTCAAAATTGGCTTTGGATATAGGACGTTTGCCGTTTTAAAACATTGCCTCAAGAGTGAGGCTGTTTATAGTTCAAACATTGCTTTCATCGAAGACACATTCGTTTTCGAAAATCGACGTTTTAAAATTGAAATTTGTTTCAGTTTCAACAGTTCAAACTTGTCTTCAATCATACATCTTTTTAGAGTTCAAACTTTGGCTTCAACCCTAAGCATTTGCCTTTAAAAATACTTTCCATCGCAAGCCTTTCTATAGTTCAAATTTAGCCTCAATCAAGAACCTATATAGAGTTCGATGGAGGGTGTTATCGTTACCCATTCTAAATGCCTAGAACTCTGTATTCAGTCATGCAAAGTGATTTAATAAAATCTTTCCCTTAATCTTAGGAGAGTTTAGGGTCCAATCTTCAATCGTATCAAATTTTCTGTTCAATCTAAGGCCCGTTATACTACAAACTTTTCTT
The DNA here is from genome assembly GCF_015586225.1 of Lucilia sericata. Taxonomy (NCBI): domain Eukaryota; kingdom Metazoa; phylum Arthropoda; class Insecta; order Diptera; family Calliphoridae; genus Lucilia; species Lucilia sericata. Next base: position 94,687 of record NW_023995327.1, on the reverse strand, counting down.
CAATCATATATCTCTCTATTATCAAATTTTCATTTCAATCTTAGGACATTTAAAGTCCAAACTTTTCTTCAATCGTAGATCTAACTATACAAAATTTTAAATCTCTCTACTATCAAAATTTCTGCTTAAACTAAGGCCCTTTTATAGCCCCAATATTTTCTTCAATCGTAGGTCATTTGAATATCTTATTATGTCTTTAATTTTGACTTTGATTGTTGGCCCATTTACAGTCCAATATTAACTTTAGTCTAGGTTCTACTTATAGTCTAACCCAGGCCTAAATCGTAGGTGTATTTATAGCTCAATCTTATCTCCAATTGCAAGTTTCTTAATAATCTAAACTTTCAAAACATATAGAACTGCTCCAAGTTTTGTTAGGTCATTTAAAATTCGTTGTAGTCTTTGCTTTAAGCTCTCTTTTTTATTGCCATTATATTTGATACAGCCCTGTCTATGTCTCTCAACTTCCTGTTCTGGAGTCTCATTCATTCTCTTTTACTATTTGTTTACAAGATGAAAATCCTTCAAGGCATACAAAGCGATTTTTTTATTTGTTAATATTCTATAAAAGAATAAGCAGACTTTAAGGGGAAGGATAACCTAACAACAAACATAAACAAATGTTTTTGAAACTATGATGAAAATAACAAATTTCTTATTACTTTTTTATAAAAATACATAAATATATTTTTATAAATCTTGAAAAACTATGTCTTTAGCTTAGCATACCTTCCCCCCTTTTGTTAAGGCTTTAACTAATTTTACTACTCTACTGCCTGCTACTTTTACTATGACAGCTAATAACAAGGCAGCTTTTCCAACAACAACAACTATAATGCGTACATATTTTTGTTGTTTTTTGACTTAATACAGTAACAGAGACAAAAAAAAACGAAAGACATCTCCTTAGTATTTAAGCCAAATAAAACAAAAAAGTTAAAGCAGCCTTTTAGGCGCTTAAGGCAAGTTGTGTATGTGTGTGTGTTAAAGTATTTGAATAGTGTAGTTTTAACGTTTTTTTTTTGCTCCACAAACGTACAATGATGTGTTAGACATGCTATAGACTTTAATAACATTTATACATACAATATAAAAAAAGAAAAAATCCCAAAAAAAGAAAACAAAAAAAATTCTAGTGAAACATAAAAAGTGACTTAATACAAACATCTAAAAGATATATTTATATACTAAAATATATATAGACACATACACTTACACCTACTTACAAAACTTGACAAACAGATAAATAAAGATTTGTAATAAAGTTTTTTTTTCTAGTTCCGTTTTTGCTCTCTGTTAGTACATATTTTGTAAGTAAAGAGAGAATAGTTAAAGACATTTAAGCAAATATACATTTGCTTACACATACATATACATCTTTTATAACATTTACAACATTAATAAAATGAGAGATTAAATAAGTGTTGTTTATTTGTATGGTGTGTATGTATGTGTGTTAGTAGATAAAGTTCCATAACTTGGCTTAAATAGTTTTACACACAAAGTGTTTTGTTAAGAAGAGTTTTTTTTGTAATGAAATTTCATTTGTTTCAGTTTTCTTCTTCTTATCTACTTAGTTCCTAAAAATGTGTCAACTTTTTTTTTTGGAATGTTTTGTTTTAATGTAAATTGTTCTTTACTCACTTTATTTGTGGTGTTTAAAAGAGATTTATACTAACTTCAGCCATTACGAATAACTAGCTTTTTGTTAGTTAATTAAGACAAGATTGATTAGTTAAAGTTTTAGTAACTTGAAAGATTCTTAAGAGTAATAATGATAAGGTTAATGAGTAAGATGTAGGATAACAGGTCTTTGAACTAAAGTTTCTCAAATCAATATAAAGGATTTTTTTAGATAAAAATCGGCTTTAATCATGGGTTCTTTTATAGTAAAATTTTAGCTTCGTTTACATGGGTCTTAGTAGTCCAAACCTAGCTTCAGTTGTAGGTGTCTTTGTAGTTCATTGAAGATATTTTTATAGTCTAATCTTAACTTCAATCCTAGACTTTTTACGAGTCCGATCATATGGTACAAATTTAGTTGCAATTGAAGACTTTTTAAGAGGCCAATCACAGCTTCAACCTTATAACTTTATATAGTTCAATCTTGTAATCGATCGTAAATCTTTTTCTAAAACAATCTTAGCTTAAATCGCAGATATTTTAGGAGTCCACTCAAAGCTTCGATCATAGATCTTTTGATAGTACAATTATAGTTTCATTCACAAAACCCAATTGCTTAGAAATAATGTAATCTTAGTCCAATCTTTGCATCAGTTGTGCATCCCTTCATAGTCCAATCTTAACATAAACCGTAAACTTTTAAACGTCTAATTATAGCTTTGATCGTATATCTTTTCATTGTCTAATCTTAACTTTGATCTTTGATCTATATATACTACAATCTTAGCATCCATCACAGATGTTTTAATAGTCCAATCTAAGTTTCGATCGTAGATCTTGTTATAAAAGATTGTAGATCTTTTGAGAATGCAATTGCTTTGATCACTGATCTTTTTATAGTCTGATCTTAGTTCCAATGGCAGAACTTCTAGGAGCCCTATCATAGCTACTGTTGTACATCTCTTTATAGTCCAATCTTAGCTTAAACTGTAAACATTTTACAGCCCTTTCAGAGCTTTGATCGTATATCTTTTCATAGTCCAATCTTAAATTTGATTGTATGTCTTTTTATAGTATAATCTTAGCTTCAATCGTAGAACTTTAAAGAGTCCAAACTTTGATTCAATAGCAGATGTTATAAGAGACTAATTTTAGCCTCTATCGTAGTTCTTTTTGTGGTAAAATCTGAGATCCCAAAAGTGATCCAATCATAGCTTTCGATGATCTTATTATAGTTCAATATTAACTTCAATCGCAGATGTCAGAGTCCAGTCTTAGCTTATATTCAAGATATTGTTAGTGTCCAAACTTTGCTTCAATCGTAGATCTTTTTATAGTTCAATCTTAGCCTCAACTTTAGATCTGTTCATATTCGAATATTATGTTAAATAGTGGGTTTCCTTATAGTTAAAACTTAGCCAATCATAGATTCAATTGAGAGTCTCTTTGTTGTCCTATATTATCTTTAATCCGTCTCTTTATAGGCCAATCTTAGTTTCGAAAGTATATCTTTATAACTTCAATCATAGGTCTTTTTATAGTTCAATCTTAGGATCGATCGTAGATCTTGAAAAAGTGTAATCTTAACTTTGATCGTAGATGTTTTTACTAAATAATTTTGGCTTCAATTTAAGATTTCTTCATGATCAAATATTGTCTTTAATGGTGGTTCTCTTTGTTTGTAGTCCTCTCAACAGTGCAATATTTTCTACAATCGTGGCTCTCTTTTAGTTCAATATTAGATGCAATCACGAGACCCTTTATAGCTCCATCATAACATCACTATTATAGTACTTTATAGTCCAATCTTTACTTTATTCGTAGGACTCTTTATAATGTAATATTTGTCTCAATCATAGGTCTTTTAAAAGCCCAATCGGAGCTTCCATTATAGCTAAAATTTAGCTTTATTGTAGGTCTCCCCTCAATCTTATTATAGTTTCATCGGAGGTTTTTAAGTCGCTGTAACGCAGCTTTAGTATTACATATTTAGTTAATCCAACTTCTTATCTTTGATAAACTTTTCTCTTTATTTCCTTACAAGAAATCATAAAACTTATAAACTTTGCTATTTTTTATTATTATTAACAATCTAATCAGACACATCACATGAGTTCCTTCAAGTCAAAAGGTCATAATACCCCACATAAAGTCTGGAATTTTTGACAACACTTTTTTATGATGTTCTATGTTTATAATGTTAAAACCACAAAATCTCCTAAATTATCAACTTGTCAAATGGTATTATCAATAAACTCCTCTTCTACGCTGCTTCTATTAATAAATACAAAAAACTCTTAACCATTGTTGGTAACTTCTTGTGTGTGTTTGTTGTTGTTTGTGGATACTCAATAAATTTGTTTATACATGAAATGAAATAAAACTAAACTTCCGGGGATTTTAGATATTGTATGTATTATTGATGTCAATGTCAAATATTTTTGTTATTTTTATTTTGCTTCTTTTTTAGTTTCTTTTTTATGGACTTTTCTCTATATGTATATCTTTCTTCACCCCCAAGCGGTGGGGACTAGTTGTGTGTGTTTAAACGCTAGACACGAGTGTAAAGTGTTAAATAAATATAGAAACTAATATATATATTTATACTAAAATATTTATTTATATTGAAATATAGTTGAGGAATATTTAAACAAGAAACAACAGGTAGATAAAAGTTAGGTAATATTTGTTTTTCAGTTTGTTGGAATGTTGAGTGTGTACAATGAGGCCTATAGGGTGAAATTTATTGGAGTAGAGAGGAAATCATAAATTTGTAGGGGAGTTAATAAATTTTTAACAAGATTTTTTAATAAAAAATATAAAACTTAAGATTTTTGTCATTGTTTTCTTTAGAGGGAGCATAATACATACATTATTAATAAAGGAAGTTTAGATATTGAAGGGAGTTACGAAAAAGGTAATATTGAGCAATATTGGGAGTCAAATCTTAGTTGCTGTTTTTTTACACCCAAATCTTAGCTTCGTTTTTGGCCCAAATCTGAACTTCAATCCTAGCTTTATTTAAAATCGAATTCAGACTTCAATTATAGGTCTCATTAGAGTTTTAAAATACTTTTTATCGTAAGTCTTTTTATAGTCAAACCATAGCTTTTATCATAGATCCGTTTGAGCCAAATCTTAACTTTAATCCTAAATCTCTTGAGAATGCAAACTTAGCTTCCATTGTAAGATTCTTCGAATCCAAACTTAGCTTCACATCGCCAAACCATCTTTTGTTAAAAGCTTTTCAGTGACTATTCAACACGATCCGAATGTGATCCATCCATCCTCACCGATGGCTCAATATCAAACCACGGTGTAGGCGGTGGCTTTTACATAGCACATTCTGGAACGGAAGTTTCCTTCAAGCTTCCTGACCAATGTAGCGTTCTTCAGGCTAAACAGTCAGCCATATATATGGTATTAATATTCGAATATATACCGATAACCAAGCAGCCCTTAAGATTCTAAGTCCTAGAATGCCGGGCATCCCTTAATGAGATGGCGAAATATTCCACAATAGGACTGTACTGGATTCAGAACATCAACAAATTCCTAGTAATACCATTGCGGACTCTCTTGCCAAGTTGGGTTCCTCACTTGCAAGAGAGCATACCGACCCTTTCGTCGGCATACCGCATTCAACCTGCAAACGCTCTATAGATGAAAAACTATATGAGCTTGCGCAATGCAGGTGGTCGACTGAGGCCACCTGCAGACAAGCAAGGATCATGTGGCATCATTTAACCCACAAAGAACCCAAGCCTTTCGTCATATTCCGAGAGTGACTGGCCACTGGCCTTTCGGGCTCCATGCAAGAAGACTAAACTTACCCAGTAATGACTTCTACAGGAGCTGCCAGGATAAAGAGGAAGAAGAGTGTATAACTCACTTCCTTTGTCATTGTACAGCCTAGCAATTCATAGAATGAGTCTGTTAGATGGCTACTTCTTGCATGACTTAGCGGATCTATCGGAGGTCAACATCCGAAGGATATATTCCTATATTCGTGCGAAAAACTGTTTCGGTTTAGGAAACCAGAGTAATTAGGTCGAAGTGTACTAATACGCTGACCCTTTTCACTCGTTTAAGGTATCACAAAGGGATCAATATACTGGACCCCCAAGTGTGTCCCTAGTGAAGACATCGCGAGGACGACCTGCTAACCTAACATAGACTTTGCTTAAACCTTTTGACTCTTTGGAGTTCAAACTTAACTTCAATAATTTGAATCGTTGGAGCGGTAGGTCCCTTTAGAGCGATATTTTAGCTACAATCTTAGATGACTTTGAATTAAATCATAGATTGAATCAAGGTCTCTTTATAGATCAAACTAAGCTTCGGTTTTAAGTCTTTCTAGAGTTTAAATCTTAGCCTCAATCTTAGTCTCTTTAGATCCGTTTATAGCTTCAATTGTAGGTAATTTTTAAGTATAAATTTTAGCTTTAATCGTACAGCTTTTGGAGTCAAAACTCAGTTTCTAACCTAGTTCTCTTAAGGGAACAAATTTAGCTTTAATCATGAGTTTCTTAGAACTTAAAGTTAGTTTTAATAGTGATACTCTTTAGAGTTCAAACTTGGCTTTAAGCCTAGACATTTTTCATTATAAAGTTTGATCTGAATCTAGGTCTATTTAAACTTCAATCTTGGCTTTAATCATAGATAAGTCATAGATAAGAAGTCAATCTCAGATCCCTTTAGTGTCAAATTAAAGCTTCTGTTTTAAGTCTTTTTAAAGTTAAATCTTAGTTTCAATCATGGATGAAACTATATCGTGAATTTCCTTAAAGACAAATTCTCGTTTTAATCTTAGACATCATTCAATTCAAACCCCTGCTTCAATTACAGACCCTTTTAAAGTTTAAATCTGCAATACAGGATCTTTTTGGAGCCCAGTCATCAGTCAAAACTTAACTTTAAGCGTAAGTCTACTTCTAGCTTAAACTTAGCTTCAATTGTTAAACCCATTTAGTGTCAAATCTTAGCTTCAATCCTACACTAAGCGGAAAAGCCTCATTCTACTCATGAATTTCATCATTTTATCAATGAAATGTTTCGTTGCATTAATGAAGAATGTTTCATTGATTTTATGAATTTATTTTTCAATCCCCTTTGTTAAATTATTATATCTATAGATATCTTTGTGTCCAATCTGGGCCAATAAACCCCGTTAATTATAGAAATCTTGGAGTTGAGGATCTTAGTTTACGTTTTTGGCTGCTTAGAGTTGAAACCTAGCTTCTCTTAAAGGTATCTTTAGGAAAAAATCTTAGCTTGAATTTTAGGTTTCTAACGAGATTAAATTAAGCTTCAAATGTTGTCATCTTTAAAGTTTTAATCTAATTCTCAATCGTAGATAACTTTAGAAGCAAATCTTAGCTTTTTGAGTGCCTTTAGAGTTAAATATTTATTATTGAAAGCCTAATTGGAGTCAAATAATTGCTGCAATAATTGATGCAATTGAATAAATCATTAGATGCAAATCTAAGTATACGAATCTAAGCTTCAATTGTATATATATTACCGTTTTTAAGCTTTAATCGTAGTTCTTTTAAAACTAAATTTTAATTTAAATTATAGCTTTCAGTAGAGCAGAAAAATATCTTCAATTATGGACCCTTTAAGCATAAGTAATTGAATATTTGCTCTCCCCCTCTACTTTTTAAAACATTTGATTTTTCCACTTAAATTATTAACATTCATTTTAAAAGGTTCTCTTTAAACACTTAGTTCTTGTTTTTTAATAACAAATATTTTTTTTATACATATTTAAAATAAAAAAATAAAAAATATTTATACAATTTATTTCCAGTAAATTGCATTTGATATTTATGTATTTATGCTTTTTTATTACGAATTATTATTAAATAAGCACTCATGCATTTCAGTTAAAATATTTTAATGTGAAAAGAAAATATTAAAATGAAAAAAAAACTAAAGAATGGAAAAAAAATTGATATACTTATGTGCGCATATTTTTCCATGCCATTTAAATCCATTATGCATGATGTGCACCCTCCACATATGCTCCTGGTAGTATAATAATATTATAAAGTAGGATCATGTGTAACGCCTCATACAATGCGAAAAGCAAACAGAATAAAAATATGAATTAAGTTCAATTCTTTGCATTGAATGGATAAATAATAAAGAGTGGTAGGTATTGTGCAATGTTTAATATTATTGTTAAACAATTAATAATTGAAATAAATATTTTAAGGCATACATGGGAGCAAAAGAAAAGGGAATTAAAAAGGGCAAAATTAAAGCTTTAAGGGGTTAATAGTTTGTTTGTTGTTAAAGAGGGGAGGTGGTACACTTTTGAAATAAGTTAAGTTAAGCTTTTTTTCACAGCTACTCAGCTAATTTAGTATTTGAGTAAAAATCAAAGTTTGAAAGCTTTTTAAGAAATAAAGTTAAAAAGCTTTTTAAGCAAAATGTTCGCTATTTTAAAGTTCTAGACAATAACTTTTAAATGTTAAAACGTTAAAAGTAATCATTCTTGAAAAATCTCTTAATTATGAAAGCTTTTTACAACTAAACTTATTAAGCTTTTTAAGAAAACTTAACAAATTTCAAAAGTTGAAGTTAATGACTATTAGTATCCAAAAATAAATTTTAAATTTATTAATTGCCAACAACTTTAATGAAGTTTTGTAAAGAACAAATCTCCTAAGTTTAGCAGCATTATAATAATAAACATAAAAAGCTTTTTTAAAAAACTTTTCCATTTCAGAAACTTGAAGTTAAAAGCTATTGAGATCATGATTTTATTAATTGCAATAAAATTTATCTCATTTACAAATAAGTGATTTTGTCAACTTTCTTTTAAGAAAAACCTGCTAAGTTTGGCAAACTTTTAAAGCTTTTAACGTAAAATTTTCAATAATTGAAAGTTTAAATAAAACTCTTTGAAATGTTACAAAGTTTATTACCATAATAAAAAACTAATAAAAATGTATTTCTTTAATTTGGCAAAAGTTTGGAAGCTTTTTAAAGCTAAACATTTTAAGCTTTTACTAAAAAGCTTTTTCATTTCTATAAGTCCAAGTCAATAGCTATTATATGAAAGAAAGAAAATTTGCTTTTATTAATTAACATAAAATTTATTTAAGTTATAAATAACTGATTTTACCAACTAAATTTTTGAAAAACCTGCTAAGTTTGGCAAACTTTTAAAAGAAAACTTAAAAAGCTTTTAAAGTAAAATTTTCAATAATTATAAGTTTAAGTAAATCTGTTTGAAATGTTGCAAAGAAATGTTGTATTTATTAATTATAAACAAATTTTATTAATATAATTAAAAAAATATTATAAAAAATTATATTTTTTGAATTTTGCAAAAAATTGAAAGCTTTTTAAAACTAAACTTATTAATTTTTTTTAAAAAGCTTTCTCATTTCTAAAAGCTTAAGTTAATAGCTACTATATGAATGAAAGAAAAATTTATTTAAGTTACAAATTTGTGATTTTGTCAACTTCATTTTTGAAAAACTTGCTAAGTTTGGCAAACTTTTAAAAGTAAACTTATAAAGCTTTTAAGGTAAAATTTTCAATAATTAAAAGTTTAGGTAAATTTTCTAAAATTTCTTTGAAATGTTAAAAAGAAATCTTTAATTTATTAATTGTTTTAAAATTTTATTAACATAATAAAAAATTTATCTTTTTTTTAAATTGGCAGAAGTTTAAAAGCTTTTTAAAAGAATTTTATTAAAATTTTTAAATAAAATTTTCTGGATTTAAAAACTTAAGTTAATAGCTTTCAGATAAACAAAACATATTTTGAATACATTAATTATTTCATAACTTTTTTATAAACAAATAATTGATTTTTTATAAAATATTTCTGCTCGATTTCTTTTGTTCATTTTTCACTCCCCATTAAAACTATTAAAGATTTTTTTATTGCAAACCAATTTATCAATATTGTAAAGCCTTAAAATTTATTAAAATTATTTTTGTTAAAAAGAAGATTTGATTTTTTTAAGTTTTTTTTTTTTTTTTATCAAACTAAATTGAATGCTCAAACAGAAAGGGGAAGAACAACAAAAAAAATTTCATTAAACAATATTTTTTATTGTAGAATGAACTCTAAAAAAATTGTCATATTTTATCGTACAATAAGTGGATTATTTTTGACATGCCATTATTGTCATAGGAAAGCTTGAAAATAGCTAAAATAAAAAAAGCAATTTCAACAAAATGTGTTTAACTTAAATGTACATAGTTCAAAAAAACATAAAAATTAGGGAGGCTCACTAAAAAGACAAAGACAATAAACAATACTTAATGTTTTTTCATAACAAAACAAATTTTAAAAATTTGAAATGAAATTTTTTAATAATTTTTTTTTTTTACAAAAGATAACCCTAATAATTATGTATTTAAAAAACACATTCAAAAGAATTTTACACTATAACAGCAACAGCAACAAAAAAAAAAACCCCTGAATGATTGCAATAAGTCAACAATAACAACAAAGTGACAAAAACATACACTGAACAAATAACTAAAAAAAGCTAAACTGAAATATAAATCTGAAACAATCAGAGCAAAAACAAAAAAATGTATAGTCTCACACCCACCACAACAACTACGAGTAAGAAGTGTTGTTGTAATTCTGTTGTTTTTCCATTTGAAAAAATACTATTAGAGATCGAGGAAGAAAATTGAAGGAACAAATTTCAGGCTTTTAATATGAAACTCAGTTTAAGCGAAACATAATTATTAGGGTGGTAACCAGAATTGAGACTTCTTTTGAACAAATATTTTGTTTGGGATTTTTGGGGATTTTCTTAAAGTTTTTTTTTAGGACTTACAAAGACACATGCAAGTTTAAGGCTTTTAACCTGAAATTTAGTTTAAGCTAAACATAATTATTAGGGTGGTAACCAGAATTGAGATAAAGTAAAGTCTCAAAAATAGTTTTTTTGGAATAATACTTTTGTTTAGGATTTTTGGGGATTTTCGGGATTTTTCTTAAAGTTTTTTTTAGGACAAACTCAGTTTAAGCGAAACATAATTATTAGGGTGGTAACCAGAATTGGGATAAAGTAAAGTCTCAAAAATACTTTTTTGGAACAAATCTTTTGTTTGGGATTTTTGGAGATTTTTTGGGATGTTTTTAAATGTTTTTTTAGGACTTACACATGCAAGTTTAAGGCTTTTAAACCGAAACTCAGTTTAAGAGAAACATAATTATTAGGGTAGTAACCAAAATTTAGATAAAGTTAAGTCTCAAAAATACTTTTTTGGAATAATACTTTTATTGAGGATTTTTGGGATTTTTCTTAAAGTTTTTTTAGGACTTACTAAGCCACATGCAAGTTTCCGGCTTTTAACCTCAAACTCAGTTTAAGAGAAACATAATTATTAGGATGGTAACTTCAATTAAGATAAAGTTAAGCCTCAAAAATACTTTTTTGGAACAATTCTTTTGTTGGGGATTTTCTTAAAGTTCTTTTAGGAATTACAAAGACACTTGAAAATTTAAGGCTTTTAACCTGAAACTCAGTTTAAGCGAAACATAATTATTAGGATGGTAACCAGAATTTAGATAAAGTTAAGTCTCAAAAATACTTTTTTCGAATAATACTTTTGTTTGGAATTTTTGGGAATTTTTGGGGATTTTCTTAAAGTTTTTTTAGGAATAACAAAGACACATACAAGATTCAGGCTTTTAACCTGAAATTCAGTTTAAGCGAAACATAATTATTAGGGTGATAACCAGAATTGAGATAAAGTTAAGCCTCAAAAATACTTTTGGGAATAATTCTTTTGTTTGGGATTTTTGGGTATTTTCTTAAAGTTTTTTTAGGACTTACAAAGACACATGCAAGTTTAAGGCTTTTAACCTGAAACTCAGTTTTAACATAATTATTAGGGTGGTAACTTGAATTAAGATAAAGTTAAGCCTTAAAAATACTTTTTTGGAACAATTCTTTTTTTTGGATTTTTGGGGATTTTCTTAAAACATTTTAGGAATTATAAAGATACATGAAAATGCTTTAAAAAAGTAATAAAAAGAATGATTACAAAGTTTCAAAAACATTTTTAAAGATTTTTTTTTTGAGTTAGGGAATTTTGGGATTTTTTAAAAAACTTAGGAATTCTTCAACAAGTTGGTAAATGCTTAAGAAAAGTTTAAAAAATGATTTGTAATTTATTTTCTATTTATCCTAGAGTGTTTGAACTGCTTTTATAAAGAAATTTTAGAATTGGGAATTTTGGGGATTTTTAAAAAGTTTTTAGGAATTAACAGAAAATTGTGTAAAATGCTTTAAAAATATACAAGCCTTCATATAAGAATTAATGCAATGTATTTTTCATTATTTTCCCACTCCTAGTAATCTTTTTTTAAGAAATATTTAGTTTGGGAATTTTGGAATTTTTTTGAAAAAATTTGGTGTTTTTTTTAAATCTTTTGAAATTTTATATATAAAATGTACTAAATTTGATATATTTTAGTTATCTGCCTGAGTTGCCAAAAACCCACAAAGTTTTTAAAAAAATTTTGGGATTTTGACAAAAAAAATTTGGGAATTCTTAAAAAACTGGGGAAATGTTTTAAAAAGTTGTGAAATTTTAGTAACAATGATTTGTAATTAATTTTTAGTTACTTCTACAGCCTTAAAATTTCTTTTATTAAGCATTTAAATATATGGGTATTTTGGGGGTTTTTAAATTTTTTCAAAGAATTTTGCAAAAATTGTGAAAAAATGTTTTAAAAACCTGGTAAACATTAATAAGAGAATTATAACAAAATATTTTTAAAGTATTACAGAGTAAAGAATCCCTTTTTGAAAGAAATTTTTGGTTTGGAAATTTTGAGATTTTTTTAAAAAAAATTTTTAATTTTTAAAATTTTTTAAACCAATTTATTAAAACTGTTACATTTTAGTTATTTTTGCTAGCTCAGTGTTCTTTTCCTAAAAAAAGTTATTCTTTTCTGAAAAACCACAAAGATTTTAACTAATTTTTGGGAATTTTAGAAAAATGTTTAGGAATCCTTAAGAAAAAACTGGGGAAATGCTTTAAAAATACCCAAAATTAAGGTATAACAATGTTTAACTTATTTTTAATTTCTTTTAAAGTTTTAGTAATAATTTAATAAAGAAATTTTAGATTTGGGAATTTGGGAGATTTTGGGGATTTTTACAAAATTTTTGGGAATTACACAAAACTTGTGAAAAGTGAGTTAGGGACTTCTAAGCAAGGCCAAAAATGCATTTTGCTACTTTTTTAAATTTCCAAACTTTTTTAAAAACAATTTAATATTTAAAAAAATGTTTCGTTAAATTATCTTTTCAATAAAGTATACGTTTTTGTAGACAAAAAACAACTGCCTTATTAAATTTCCTACACACAAGTACATATTTTTGTAGACATGTAGACATTTTAATGCTGCCATTTTTCTGTTATCTATATGCAACATAACAACTACTTAGTTGTGAACTTTGACTTGTAAAATACTTAAATTGTTATAGCAGGTTATTTATGACAAGGTATTTAAAAGTAATTAAACACTCAACACCTGATAAGGCAGAAAAAGACAGACGCAGTCATTTTCCCAAGTTTTTATGCAGTTTAAATTTACTAAATTTAAGGGATTTTTTAAAAAACCTTTAGGAATTCTAAAACTTGAAAATATATCATATTTAAGTTAATCCCCTACATTTTGAAACATTTTATTTCAAATTTGTTTAAAATATATCAATTGGAAATTTTGGGGATTTTATGAAAACTTTTTGGGATTTATTTAAAAAAACGTAGGGGAAAGTTTAAAAGCAATAATTAAGTTTCATATCATGTTTTGCCTGTTTTCTTAAGTGATTTTAGCATAAATATTGTAATTGGGGATTTTGGAGATTTTGAAAATTTTTTTAGGAATTTTAAAAATATTAAGATCAATGTAAAATTAATGAAGTCCATAACATTTTTTTTATAATCTCGTGTAATCAGCATCATTTTCTTGAATTTTTTCCTTTAAATTTGTTTAAATTTCTGGGATTTTGAAAAAAGTTTTTAGGAATTATTATAAATACTGGGGAATGCTTGAAAACTGTTAGAAATTTCCTGTAATTTTTGTTTACATAGTTTAATTCAAAACCATTTTACAGATTTTTTAATGTAATTTCCAAAAAATATTTCAAGAGGAAATTTTGGGGATTTTATAAAAACTTTTTGGGAATTAAAATAATAGTTAAAATTTCTGGAATTTTCAAAATTGTTTTTCCTGAAATTTTAACAATACCAGGGGAATACAGCAAAATTAGTGATTACATAAGGAAACTTTTTTAAGTTTCTTTAGAAATTTCCTTTTTAAAGAAAAATTTATATAATCATACTGGGGAAAACTTAATAATATAAAATATGTTTGAAATTATGTTTTAATAGGTTTTAATTATGTAAAATATGTAGAGATTTCGTTATAGGGAATTTTGGAGATTTTCATAAACTTTTTGGGAATTTGAAAAAAGTTTAAGAAAATTTAAAATTTCTTCATTTATAGTTAATGTAGCATATTCCTGATGACTTTTAATTGTTTTATTCGGTCATTTTCTTAAATATTTCAATTGGGCATTTGGGAGATTTTATGAAAACTTTTTGGGAATTATAAAGTAAAGCTGGGGAAAGCTTTACTTTACATAAAATAGGTAAGAAATTATGTTTTAAAAATATAAAATATGTAGAGATTTCGTCTAGGGAATTTTGGAGATTTTCAAAAAACTTTTGGGAATTCGAAAAAAGTTTAAGAAAATTTAAATTTTTTCATTTATAGTTCATATAAAATATTCCTGATGATTTTTACTATTTTATTGCGTAAATTCCTTGAATATGTCAATTTAGTATTGGGGGGATTTTACACAAACTTGTTGGGAATTAAAAATAAAAACTAGGGAAAGCTTAAAAACATCAAATTTGTTTGAAATTAGGCTTTAAAAGGTTTTAAGGATATAAAATATGTTAAGATTTCGTCATAGGGAATTTTGGAAATTTTCAAAAAACGTTTGGGAATTTGAACAATTTTAGGAAAATTTTAAATTTCTTCATTTATAGTTAATGTAGCATATTCCTGATGATTTTTAACTATTTTATTGCGTAAATTCTTGAATATTGGGTATTGGGGGGATTTGACAAAAACTTTTTGGGAATTATAAAATAAAGCCTGGAAAAGCCTAAAAACATAAATCGGTTACAAATTATCTATTAAATATAAAATTTGGTAAGTTTTTGTGATGGGAAATTTTGGGGATTTACAAAAAATTTGTGGGAATTTGAAAAAAGTTGAAAAAATTAAAAATTAAATGCTTTATAGCCTATTTAGCACATTTCTGATGATTGGGTATTTGGGGGATTTTACAAAAACTTTTTGGGAATTAGAAAATAAAGCTGGGAAAAGCTTAAACACATAAAATAGGTTACATATTATGTCTTAAATATAAAATTTGGTAAGTTTTCGCGATGGGGAATTTTGGGGATTTTCAAAAATTTTTTGGGAATTTGAAAAAAGTTGAAGAAAATTAGAAATTTCTTCATTTATAGATCATGTAATATATTCCTGATGATTTTTAACTATTTTATTCCATAAATTCCTTAAATATTTCAGTTAGGTATTTGGGGGATTTTACAAAAACTATTTGGGAATTATAAAATAAAGCTGGGAAAAGCTTAAAAACATAAAATAGGTTACATATTATGTTTTAAAATAAAATTTGTTAAGCTTTCGTGATGGGGAATTTTGGGGATTTTCAAAAACTTTTTGGGAATTTAAAAAAAGTTTAAGAAAATTAAAAATTAAATGCTTTATAGTCTATTTAGCACATTTCTGATGATTTTTATTCATTTTATGTTGTAGTTTCTTAAATATTTCAATTGGGTATTTGGGGAATTTTACAAAAACTTTTTGGGAATTATAAATTAAAAATGGGAAAAGCTTAAAAACATAAAATCAGTTACAAATTATCTATTAAATATAAAATTTGGTAAGTTTTTGTGATGGGCAATTTTGGGGATTTTCAAAAACTTTTTGGGAATTTAGAAAACAGTTCAAGAAAATTAAATGCTTTATAGCCTATTTAGCACATTTCTGATGATTTTTATTCATTTTATGTTGTAGTTTCTTAAATATTTCAATTGGGTATTTTGGGGGATTTTACAAAAACTTTTTGGAAATTATAAATTAAAGCTGGGAAAGCTTAAAAACATAAAATAGGTTACATATTATGTTTTAAATATAAAATTCGTAATGATTTCGTGATGGGGAATTTTTGGAGATTTTCAAAATTTTTTAGGGATTCGTAAAAAAATTAAGAAAAATTAAAATTAAGTGTTCTTTACATCATTATTTTATAATGTCATGATTTTTATAGTATTTCCTTAAAATATTTAGCTTTTTACAAAAATTTTCCCCAAAAAATTTATAAAATTTTCTTAATTTTTTTTAAATATTTATTTTACTTTTTATTATATAGAAATATTTGAAAAATTTATATTATTAGTTTTATTAAAATTTTCAAAATTCCTTTATGTTCTACAGATAATAAAAACCACTCAACTTAATGTAACCTTACAGCCATAAAATCCTTTTTTATATAAATATCCCTTAACAAGGACATAAAACTAGAGTAAAAAATACACACATCCATTTATTCAACACAAAATAAATCATTCAAATCAATTTTGATTAAATACTTTCAAGCCTAAAAGAAAAACGAGTCCTGTATTTTAACATACAACAACAAAACAAGTCCCCTCAAACATAAAAGGGAACTTGACAAATGTTAACGGAAATAGGGGTTGTTGGTTAGGAGGGGCAGGGGGGCAGTATAACAAGCCTTAAAATTGAGTAGTAGCTAATATTTTATGTATGCATTAGAAAAATGAAAACGAAAAAAAGTCTGAAAGAGAAAAAAACCAAATAAATTTGAAATGGAAACAAACTTTTCCTTTTAAAACACAATTTTATTTTGTTTTGTGCTCTTCACTCTCTTTCCCTTAGTTCCCAAAACTTTTGCTAGAAATTTGTAAATGTCACTGGAAAATGAAATAGAATTTATCAAATTCTGTAAACAAAAGTGAAAATGTTTTAGAAACTACGAATTCTAAAAGTGAGGTTAACAAACTTTTAAAAAGGGTTTTTTTGTTTATAAAACAAAAATTTTTTTTGATAAAGTTTTTATTTCGGTTTTTGTATAAAATTTAAACTTTGATTTAATTAAATATTTATTGCATGTTAAGTTTTAATTTTTTTTTCTGTTTGATTTCAATCAATATAAATTATATGACAAATAACTGTCAGCAATCAAGTTTTTGTTTGATTCTTTTTTATGGTTTCAAAACAAAAAAATTAAAAAACGATTTTTTTCTGTTAAAAGTATTTAATTATATTTAATTTTTGTAAATTTTTTTTTATGTTAAGGCTTGATTTGTTTTTCTTAACACACGCACTCATACGTTTGGTTTGTGGGTTTTCTTTTTTATTATGTGAACTTTTATTAATTAAAATGTCAAATAAATCATAAATTGTTACACAGACCTGGAGCCATAACATAGTAAAACATGTGTGTGTGTGTTATAATATTGCATGATTATTGTTGAAGTGTGCTTGTTTATGCTACTAACAAATCGAAAGAGATTTAAATTTGTTAAAAGGTTTGAAACAGATGTTAATTTTTTTAAATTTTTCAACTTTGTTTGCTTTCTTTAACAATTTTTGCAGAGATATGCTTTTTTAAAGCTTTATTTATGTTATATTTACATTAAAATTGTTAAATAAACAATTTTTCAAAATTAGGGGATTTTGGAGATTTTTGAAATTTTTTTAGGAATTTAACAAAACAACTGGAAAAGCCTTGAAAAAAACAGAAATGTTATAAGAATAATGGAAAATTGTTTTAGTTAATAAAAAAGTACTTTTTCAAAGTGGGGATTTTGGAATTTTTTCTATTTTTTAGGAATTCTTCAAAAAATCTGCTAAAAACCTGTAAAAGTATAAAAAACATTGAAAAATTATTAAAATATATTTTAATTGTTTAATAAGTATTAAAATAAACAAATTTTGGTAGTTGGGGATTTTGGAGATTTTCGATTTATTTTTAGGAATTAATAATAAAGTGTGGGGAGGCTTTGAAAACTATAGGAAAATCTTGTAAGGAGAATTAAAATATGTTTTTATAACTAAAAAAAGTATTAAGTAGGGTTTTTTTTTATATGGGAATTTTGGAAATTTCTCCAATTCATTTAGGAATTTTTTAAGATATCAGGTAAAATCCTTTAAAAGTATAAAAAATTTTGTAAAAACAATTAAAATATATTTTAGTAGTTAAATGAGTATTAAAACAAGTAAATTTTGGTTGTTGGGAATTTTGGAAATTTTCGATTTATTTTTAGGAATCAATCAAAAGGTCTGGGGAAGTCATGTAAACTATAGGATAATCATGTAAGAATAATTAAAATAAGTTTTCAATAATAAAAAAAAAGTATTAAGTAGAATTTTTTTCAATAAGGGGATTTTGGAAATTTCTCCAATTCATTTAGGAATTCCTCAAAAAATCTGCTAAAAGCCTTTAAAAGTGTAGAAAATATTGAAAAAAATGTCAAAATGTATTTTAGTTGTTTAATGAGACAATTTTGGTAGTTGGGGATTTTGGAGATTTTTGATTTATTTTTAGGAATTAATAAAAAAGTGTGGGGAAGTCTTGTAAACTATAGGAAAATCATGTAATAATAATTAAAATAAGCTTTCAGTAATAAAAAAGTATTAAGAAATGTTTTTTTTCTTTTTTTTTCAATAAAGGGATTTTGGAATTTTTTCCCAAATTTTTAGGAATTCTTCAAAAAATCTGCTGAAAGTCTCTAAAAATATAGAAAATATTGAAACAAAAAATTTAAAATGTATTTTAGTTGTTTAATAAGTATTCAAATAAAACAATTTTAATAGTTGGGGATTTTGGAGATTTTCGATTTATTTTTAGAAATCAGTAAGAATGTCTGGGGAAGTCTTGAAAACTACAGGAAAAAAATCATGTAAGAATAATTGAAATATATTTTCATTAATAAAAAAAGGATTAAGTAGAGTTATTGTTAAATGTGTATTAAAATAAGACAATTTTGGAAGTTGGGGATTTTGGAGATTTTTGAAAATTGTTTAGGATTTTTTTTTTTAATATATGGGAAAAGTCTTTTAAGTTCTGAAAAATGTTGCAATAATAATTGAAAATACTTTTAATTACTAAAAATGCGTTAAATAATGTATAATGTATACTTCAGGGGATTTTGGAGATTTTTGAAAATAGTTTAGGAATTTGTGGGAAAACTTTTAAAAGTATAGAAAATATTACAATTAATATTAAAATAGGTTTTAAATGGTAAATGATTAGTAAATAAATCAATTTTTGGTATATGAGAATTTTTGGCCATTTTAAAAATGGCTTAGGAATTTCCCAAAATGTGTGGGGAAACAATTTATGTTTTAGAAACTATTGATTAAAATATGTTTCAGATTTTAAATAAGTGTTAAATAAGTCAATTAAGCTATTTGGGAATTTTGGCGATTTTTAACAAGAGTTTAGGAATTTTTCGAAATCTGTAGGAAAAGCATTAAAATTATACAAAATTGAGTAAAAGTGTTTAAAATAGCTTTTATTTAGTGACTACCTTGTAAAATAACATGTATTTTTCTTATTTGGAGATTTTGGCGGTTTTTTATAAAACAATTTTGGGAATTTTAAAAAAATCTTAGGAAATCGTTGTAAAAGTAAACATTTTTATAATTATCATAACTACCGCATTTAACATCGTGCCCAAGATTTAAATTCATTTTTAAAGTGAATTTTTTGGTTGAGATATTTTGGGGATTTTATAAATTTTTTTTAGGAATTTATCAAATACCAGGGAAATGAGTTTAAACTGTAGAAAAGTGTGTTAGATGTTTTTAAAACATGTTTTGTAAAGTAAAGAGTGTATTTAAAAACATGTTTTTGCTATTTAGGGATTTTGGAGATTTTATAAAAACATTTGGGAATTTAAAAAAAAAATACTGGGGAAGTTTTGTAAAAGTGAGAAATTTTATTTTCACCATTCCTAAGGCTTTAAGTTGTGTTTAAAATAATTTTTTTGAAAGAAATCTTTCTAAATTTTTTTAGCAATTCATTAAAAAAATCTGGGGATTTGGGAATTTAAAAAATGCTGGGGATGTTTTGGAAAAGTGAGAAATTTTAGTTTCACCATTCCTAAGGCTTTAAGTTGTGTTTAAAATAATTTTTTTGAAAGAAATGTTTCTAAATTTTTTAGCAATTCATTAAAAAAATCTGGGGATTTTAACGATTTTTGAAAAGTTTTTTGGAATTTTAAAAATTTTTTTGGGGGATAACTTTAAAAATGGTGAAAAGTTTAGTAAGCATGATTGAAATATAGTTTTGTTAGTTAAATTAAACGTTTGTCGAAATTTGGGAAGAAAATTTTTTTAAGAGATTTTGGGATTTTTCCAAATTAATTTGAGAATTGTTCAAATAATTGTTTTAAGCTTTAAAATTTTATAAGAAATTATTTTCAATGTTTTTTAGTGATAATTTTAAACTTAAAACTATATTTTTTTAAAGTGGGGATTTTGAAAATTATTTTAGGAATCAATGAAAAAAGGGGGAAAGCTGTAAAAAGTTAGAGAATTATGTTAGAATGATTTTTCTAGTAATTTTCTAAATTCCCAGAGTGTTTTAAACAACTTTAAGCAAGTTTTCGGAACTTTTTAATAAAATTTAAAAAAAAAAATTATAGAAAAACTTTATTGTATGGCTAACCCTTATAAAATTCATGTGTTGTAACGGAAGTTTTATGTTCAAGTATATTAAACAATTTCCGTTTTTCTACACCATCTAACGCTGTGATCACATTATTGTCTTGTCAAAATTAATAAATATATATTGATGAATTTTTGTTTAGATTCAAAAAAGGTGAAGGTCTTTTGTTGTTTTGTTAAAAAGGGCTTTTTTGTGTAACAAAAACTGGTTTGAATTTATTAAATTTTTTTTCTAAAAACCGTTTTTCCCCACTTGTCAAAATAACACCTCATAAAAACTATTATTTCTCTATTGTTTTGTACACTCTAGAGCGCGTGAGAGAGTAGGCTTTTTTTTATTAGTTACAAGGTGATTTTGAATGAACACATTTTTTACGGATTTCCAAACATTAACAATAGTTTTACAACCATGTTAATGCGGCTATTGTAAGTTTTCGTTTTTTTTCTTTGTTGTTGTTTTTTTAAATGAAAATAATAAAAATATTTAAAATCAAATAATTTAAATGGATTTTTTTTTAACAAAATTTTACCACACGCATTTTTTAACAAAAAAGGAGGATTAATTTTATAAAAATTAAAGAAATATAAAAGCAAATGAAAACTTTCATTATTACCTTTCAAATGCTATACCTATCAACATTTTAATATAAAAAAGGTCGAAGGTTAAATCTAGTTTATAACGTTATATTTTATAAAATAATTGTTCCCTCTTTTAAAAAAGTTTCTAGTTGAAATCTGTAACATTTTTATAAAATTTCTGTTTAATTTTTTATAATTTAAAACCCAAAACCTTGAACTTTTTTCTATTCATTTGTTATTTTTTTTACAACTAGAAACTCTTTGACAAATTAAATTTGTTTCTAGTTAAATATTTTATTTTTTCTTTTTTTTCAACAAATCTAATTAAACAAATAAAGTTAAATTAACAAACTGACAATGAATTTTAAATTGTTTAAGTGAAAAAAACACAAACAGCTAAAAAAGAAAAAAAAAAAAAACAACTAAATTATAAATAATTTAAATGGAAATAATTAAATCAACTTGATTTGTTTAAATAAAATATGTTTGTGAGTAAATTATTATGAAACAATTATGTTTTACGGTTTTATGACTCAATTAATTGTTTAAAGTGCTAAAAAAAACATAAACAAAACTATTAAAACAAAAAAATTCTAAAGAAAATAACATTAAATCATTTCCATAAAAAAAGGTTTTAAAAACAATTAAAATCAAATAAATTCCAAAAAATGCTTTTTTTCAAAAAAGGTTAACTTAAATTTCGTTATAAAATTCTTTAAAATATTTTACATTTTAATGTGTTTTGCATAAGTTAAACATGTTTATAAGTTTTTTGCTACATTTTGCTCCATTTTTAACGAAATTTTTGCAATTGGAAATTTTGGGTATTTTTAAAAACTTTTTAGGAATTCTTAATAAAAGCTGGGAAATGAGTTAAAAACTTGAGGGAATTTATTCAAAATTATTTGTATAGAAGATTTTTAAATTCTGTAAGTCTTTAAAGTAATTTTAAAATAAATTCCCATTTTTTCTTAAAAAAGGGGAACTCAATTTTGTTGAAAAAGGCCTAAAATTTCAAAATTTTCAAAAAGTTTACTAAAATTAAACTATATTTTCAAGTTTTATTAAATGTTTCCACATTTTCAGGAAATTTTTTCAACATTGGGATTTTTGGGGATTTTGAAAAAGTTTTCAGGAATTCTTAGAAAAAACCGGGGAAGTATTTATAGACTTAGGAAATCTAAAATAATTTAATACTAAAGCATTTTTATATTCACAATCTCTCTAAAGTACATTTTTTTTAATAAAATGACGTTTTTTTCTTTTAAAAATAAAAAAATAAAAAACGGGAAACCATTTTGTTTACAAAGTTCTTTAAAACTTTAAAATTTTCAAAAAGTTTACTAAAATTAAACTATTTTTACAACTTTTATTAAATTTTCCATATTTTTAGCCACTTTTTTAAAAATTGGGATTTTTGGGGATTTTGAAAAAGTTTTTAGGAATTCTTAGCAAAAACCGGGAAAATATTTACAGACTTAGGAAATCTGTAAAAATTTAATACTAAAGTATATTTATATTCACAATATCTCTGAAGTACATTTTTTCTTAAAAAAATTACGTTAAAAAAAATTAAAAAACGGGAAATCAATTTTGTCGAAAAAATTCTTTAAAATTTTAAAATTTTCAAAAATTATACTAAATTATACTATTTTTACAAGTTTTATTAAATTTCCCATATTTTTAGCAACTTTTTTAAAATTGGGATTTTTGGGGATTTGAAATTTTTTTTTAGGAATTCTTAGAAAAAATCAGTGAAAAGATTAAAAAACTTAGGAAATTTGTAAAAAATTAATACTAAAGCATTTTTATATTCATAATCACTCTGATGTAACTTTTTTCTTAAAAAAATGCTATTTTTTAAAAAAAGTTTAAAAAGGGGAACTCAATTTTGTTAACAATTCTTTAAAATTTCAAAATTTTCAAAAAGTTTACTAAAATTAAATTATTTTTACAAGTTTTATTAAATTTCCAGCACTTTTAGCTACTTTTTTAACATTGGGTTTTTTGGGGATTTTGAAAAAGTTTTTAGGAATTCTTAAAAAAAAACTGGGAAAGATTTAAAAATATTTGGAAATTTATTAAAATGTAGTTTCAAAGCTTTTTTATTATCAACATGGTTGGTAGTAAAATCCCAACTTTTTTTTTTACTGGGGAACTCAAATTTTAACAGAATTTCTTAAAAAAAGTAAAAATTTTACAAAATTAAGTAATTTCAAGGAGTCTTGCAAAACATTTTTTACATTACAACTGTCATTTTGTAATTGAGACTTTTCAGGAATTTTAGAAAGTTTTTCCTTTATTTTACTAAAAACCTTTTATTATCAAAAAAACTTGAAAATTTGTTTATTTTCTTAACAATTTTTTCCCTGAGTGTTTTATTTATTTGCTGGCCATTCATACTTGTCTAAAAACAACAACTTCCTTTATGAATTTATTTCTCTCTTTTTAGATATTTTTATGTGTGTACTTCTTAAAATGTGCCGGTTTAAATGTTTATTTTTGCTGTTTGTTCTACAAGTTTTTAAAGTTTTTTTGTAGATTTTTTGTTTCTTTCCTTTCTTCTGTGATGTATTTTTGAGATACAAAGAAATGTATGTGTAAGAAATTTTCAGATTTTTATCAACGCAGTAAAAGAAAAACAAACAACAAAATAATATGTGATATGCAGCAGCTCCTTTTTAAGAAACCGGTTCAATATCAAAGAAATTTACACTCACAAAAAAATATGTAAAAATTGGTCATTGTTTAACCTTAAAACCATGTATTTATTTTGTTATTTTTGTTGAGAGTTTAATATTCTTCTTTAAACTTTCATTTTAGTTTTTTGATCTTTCTTCCTTTTTAGAATCTTTGCCTGAAGATTTTGGAATTTTTGTTTAACATTTTGATTTCGTTTTCTTTGGAGTTTACGCTTCAATAACTCTTTGGGTTTTTTTCAAGTATGATTTTTTAGTTCTGTTTTCCTTACATTCAATTGTTTTCTTGGCTGTGATGCTTCAAAACTTTTAATTCCTAAAATTTCTTTTAAAAATTTAATTAAAAAAAAATCTTATAAGGAAAGGAAATATTTGGAAAATTTCCTATAAAAAAGGGAATTTTCAAACATCATCTATAAGAAAAGGGAAGTTTTTGAAAATTTCCTATGAAAAGGAAATTTATCGAAAATATTCTATAAAAAGGCAATTTATCGAAAATTTCCTATAAAAAGAATATTTATCGAAAATTTTCTATAAAAAGGAAATTTGTCGAAAATTTTCTATAAAAAGGAAATGTATGGAACATTTATTATAAAAAAGAAATTTATCGAAAATTTTAATAAAAAGCAAATTTATCGAAAATTTCCTCTAAAATAGAAATTTATCGAAAATTTCTTCTAAAATAGAAATTTATCAAAAATTTCCTATAAAAAGGAAATTTATCGAAAGTATTCTCTAAAAAGGAAACTTATTGAAAGTTTTCTTTAAAAAGGAAATTTATCAAAAGTTTCCTCTAAAAAGGAAACTTATCGAAAGTTTCCTCTACAAAGGAAAGTTATCGAAGGTTTTCTTTAAAAAGGAAATTTATCGAAAATTTCCTATATAAAGGAAATTTCTAGAAAATTTCCTATAAAAATTAAATTTCTCGAAAGTTTTCTTTAAAAAGGAAACTTCTCGAAAGTTTTCTTTAAAAGGGAAACTTATCGAAAGTTTTCTTTAAAAAGGAAACTTATCGAAAGTTTTCTTTAAAAAGGAAATTTATCGAAGTTTCCTATAAAAAGGAAATTCCTCGAAAGTTTCCTATTAAAAGGAAATTTATTGAAAATTTCCTATAAAAAGGAAATTTATCGAAAATTTCCTATAAAAAGAAATTTTATCGATAATTTCCTATAAAAAGAAAATTTATCGAAAATTTCCTATAAAAAGAAAATTTCCTATAAAAAGGAAAATATATCGAAATTAATCGAAAATTTTCTATAAAAAGGAAATTTATCGAAAATTTGCTATCAAAAGGAAATTTCATTTATTTTGAAATTATAAGTGGGCGGGGAGTCACGCCCAAATTAAGAAAATCTTAAATCCGTATATTTGAGATAATATAACAGTTACGAGTCCTCAAATTTTGTCGGAGCCACTTTAGTGCCAATATGATTAATTAGGACAAAAAGTAGGCGGACTAGGATTAGGGTGCGTGGCACCTCCCATATAAATTAAATACAAAAATTCGTTTATCTTGGAAACTATTACAGTTAGAATCTTAAAATTTTGCACGAATTACTTTAACATCCATTTAAACATTTTGGGCAATAAATTGGCAGACTACCCATGAGGGGAGCGGCACCTCCCATATTAATTAAATACAAAAATTTGTTTATCTGGGAAACTAATGGAACTAAATTCTTCAAATTTTGCACGAAGAACTTAAATATTTATCTGAACATTTTGGAGCAAAAAAAAGCGGACTTTCATCTGGGGAGCTTGAAGCCCCCATATTAATTAAATAGAAAATTTCGTATATCTGAGAAACTATTCGAGCTAGAATCTTCAAATTTTACTTGAAAAATTTTGACATTCATCTGAACATTTAGAGTATAACGGGTGGACTTTCAGTGGGGAACTTTGCATCTCCCATATGAATTAAATGTAAAATTTCGTTTATCTGGGAAACTAATAGAACTTGATTCTTAAAATTTTGCACAAATTATTTTAATATTCATCTGAACATTTTGGGGAAAAAGTGCGGGCTTTCATCTGGGGAGCTTGAAGACCCCACTGAGAAACTATTAGAGCAAGAATCTTCAAATTTAGAGAATAACGGGCGGACTTTCAATGGGTGGCTTGGCACCACATATATGAATTAATTACAAAATTTCGTGTATCTTGGAAACTTTTATATTCTTCAAATTTTTCATAGATAGATAGAAATTGGCGATAGATAGAAACAGGCGAACTTGCAATAATTTGCTTAACATCTCTCATATGTAACATATTGTAAATCTGGAAAACTATTGTAGTTAGAATCTTTAAAATCGTTAAGTGGGTGTTTTATTTATACATATTGCTTTTAGGGTAGCAAAGCACACTGGGTATAGCTAGTTACCTATAAAAAGGAAATTCGATTTGGTTTTTAAAAATTTTTCATATAACAAGTGAAAAAAATACCAGAAAAAGTTACAAAACAGTTTTTTTAATTTTTTTTCAGAAATTTTCAAGTTCAACAACTGACAATGAATGAGCAAGCATTCTGTTTCAATTGGATTTTAGTTAAAGAACAAAAGGGCTTATTTACCATTTTTTTAAATAAAACAACAAAATTGATTTAATTTAAATACGTTTAACTAAACAACTAAAAAATTAATTCATAAAAATTTTAAAAGTCTAAAAAAAAACTTTTGTTATTTATCTCATACTTAACTAAAACATTTTTTGTTTTAAAAAATTTTTAATTTGAAAAAAATGTATCTGTTGTGTTCACTTCATTTCATTAATGTGTGTTTTTTTTGTGTTCGTTTTGTTTTCTTTGCTGTCGGCATTTTTCTTTAGATGTCCAATAGAGTCAGTCTCAGTCGTCATTCATTCTGGTCTAAAATGTACATACATGAAACTCTTTAGACCCACACACACGCACACATGATGATGATGATTTTTTGATTCTGTTTTCTGTTTGTAAAGAGGAACTGGAAAAAATGTTTATAGTTGGTAGTGGAACGGATAAACGGGTATCTTTTAGTTAATATATATATATTTTTTTCATTTTCGTTTAAAAATTTGTGTTTTAATTTCAAAAAGTACAATTATGTAAAAATAGAAGAAAACGGGTTTTTGTTTTCAAACAGAATTTTAGTTTTTCAAAATTAAAAATTCTTTTGAAATTGTAAAAATATTTAAATTGTTTGTTCTGTTGGTTTTATTTTACTTCAAAAGGTGGTTTTTTTAAAGACACTTTCGTTTTTTTTTTTTCTTCTATATAATGACAATTTTATGACAATAATAAGGTTTTATAGGGTTTTGAATAAATTTATTAAAATAAGCTTAAAATTAGACTTTTTTCCTAAAAGCGCTTAATATCAAAGTCAGGCTTAAAGTTCTTAAAATTATTTAGTTTAAATATGCTTTAATTTAATTTTATTTTAAATATTATTGAAACCTGTAAATTTGTTTATATTACTCTATTACATACCCGTTTTTTAATCTCTTTTAAATTTTATTGTTTAACAACTTTACATACCTGCAAATAAAAATAAATAAACATATTTAATTAATTGTTATGGTTTAAATAAAATATAAAAGTTAATTTTATTTAAATTATAAAATAATTTAAATTAAATACAAAAAACTGATGGCAGTTTTCTTTAAAATGCCTTTAGCATTTTTATATAATTTGCGTTAAAAAACAACTGACATTGTTAAATACAAGCCTAAAGGTATGCTTTAAATATTAAAATTAAACTTACGACTTCAAGAAAATGAAAGAGAAGAGTGTATGTATGTAAGCAAGGTTAACTATTATTTTATGTTTAGAAGACGATGAGAGTGAGCTTGGGGGGGAGTAAGGAAGGAGTGCAAGAAGCTAAACAAGGTTAAGAAGAAGAAGACATTGTTGTTTATGTTTTGTAATGACAACTAAGTCCTTTAAGTATAATTTGTTAAATGAGTCAAGGCTAACTAAATAAACAATAATGAGAAAATATTTATAAAGTATATAATGAGAAATGCTTATGTGTTTGAAATAGGTAGACAGACAAACAAGCTGTCGGACTAAATGAGCTTATGTGGAAACAAAGAGAAGGGAGCTTACAAGAAAGCAAGAGAGACTTAAACCAGTTAAAGTATATATTTATTTTGCTTAAGTGTTTAATAGAGGTAATAGATAAAGAGAGAGAGAGAGAGAGCGAGAGACAAATCATCACTTAGATTAAACGCCCTAGCAGTTTGAAAAAAAGTAAATGCATCCGTTAAAGCATCTATTTATTTTGCTTAAGTGTTTAATAGAGTGTTTAATAGCCAAAGAGAGAGAGAGAGAAGTCATCACTTATATTAAACGCCCCAGCAGTTTGACAAAGACTCAATGCATGCGAAAAAGTTTATTGAAAATGTCTTATAAAAAGAAAATTTATCGAAATTTCCTATAAAAAAGAAAATTTATCGAAAATTTCCTATAAAAAGAAAATTTATCGAAAACTTCCTATAAAAAATAAATTTATCGAAAATTCCTTAAAAAGAAAATTTATCGAAAATTTCCTATAAAAGAACATTTATCGAAAATTTCCTATGAAAGGAAATTTATGTAAAATTTCCTATAAAAAGAAAATTTATGTAAAATTTCCTATAAAAGAAAATTTATCGAAAACTTCCTATAAAAGAAAAATTGTCGAAACTTCCTATAAAAAGAAATTTATCGAAAACTTCCTATAAAAGGAAATTTATCGAAAATTTCCTATAGAAACAAAATTTATCGAAAATTTCCTATAGAAACAAAATTTATCGAAAATTTCCTATAGAAACAAAATTTATCGAAACTTCCTATAGAAACAAAATTATCGAAAACTTCCTATAGAAACAAAATTTATCGAAAATTTCCTATAAAAAGTCAATTATCGAAAATTTCCTATAAGAAGGAAATTTATCGAAAAATTTCCTTAAAAAGAAAATTTATCGAAAATTCCTATAGAAAGAAAATTTACGAAAATTTCCTATAAAAAGAAAATTTATCGAAAATTTCCTTAGAAAAAAGTTTATCGGAAAATTTCCTATAAAAAGGAAATTTATCGAAAATTTCCTATGAAAAAGAAAATTTCTAAAACTTTCCTATAAAAACAAAATTTATCGAAAATTTCCTATAAAAAGACATTTATCGAAAAATTTCCTATAAAAAGGAAATTTATCGAAAATTTCCATATAAAAAGGAAATTTTATCGAAAATTTCCTATAAAAGATGGCAATTATCGAAAATTTCCTATAAAAAGGGCAATTATCGAAAAATTTCCTATAAAAAAGGGCAATTATCGAAAATTTCCTATAAAAAGGCAATTATCGAAAATTTCCTATAAAAATGCAATTATCGAAAATTTCCTATAAAAAGGCAATTATCGAAAATTTCCTATAAAAATGCATTTATCGAAATTTCCTATAAAAATGCAATTATCGAAAATTTCCTATAAAAAGGGCAATTATCGAAAATTTCCTATAAAAATGCAATTATCGAAAATTTCCTATAAAAAGGAATTTATCTAAAATTTCCTAAATCCTATAAAAGGCAATTTATCGAAATTTCCTATGAAAAGGCAATTTATCGAAAATTTATCGAAAATTTCCTATGAAAATCTTACAAAAAATTCCTTTAAAAAGAAAATTTTTTAAAAATAGTTTATATAAAACGAAATTTTTCAAAAATTTCCTATAAAAAATAAATTTTTGAAAAAATATTTTTCAGTTTATTTAACAGTTAAGAGATGAAGTATATTATTTACTATTCAAAAATCCGATTTCTTTTTCAGCTCCAAAACTGTGCTGCTTCTTAAAAGGTAAGTCCAGTTTCTTTCTTTTTCATTTATATTCCCCTTTATAAGGCAAAGACCTTGCGTTTTGAATCAACAAATTTATCTACAGGCTTGTAATTTGATATTTGCTTTAACATTTTTCAAACCTAAACAACAGTTTCTTTTTATTACTTGTGTTTTTATAATTTGAAATTTTTGGCTAATGTTGTTTTATTTTCTATTTTGTTAAACAAATTAGTCCTAAGTTTACACACAATTAAATATATAAAAATTCAACTTTTTTTAATATATTCTTCTGAACAAAATGACAAATTAAAGTAAGAAATAAACATTTTTTAAATGATAAAATTACCAAAAAAATGTATATTTTTATCTTAAAAGCCAGCAGCAGCGTTTTAGAACAGAAGACAAATGAAAAAAAATTTGAAATTCAAATATATATAACGTTTTTTGTTGTTCTTTTACTCTGATTACTCTAAAAGAATGAGAAAACTTTTTCTATATGACTTAATTTTAATAATGAAAAAATATATTTTAAGAAATAGAGGTTTGTTTGCTAAGGAAGTATGAGCTGGTAGTTATAAAAACCTGTTAACAAAAAGGGAGTAGAGTTTAAAAAGAAAAGAGCAGACAATTTTAATTGAAGAGACTAATAACATCTCACTTAAAAAGTTTTCAGATTTTAGGGAAATTGAATTATATTACAAGAATTTTTTTTTAAATAATGAAATATTAAGGAAATTTTCAAAAACTATTGCCTACTTATAGAGTAATGTATATACATATTTGTAGAACCCTAAAAGTAGTTTAAAGTTAACCAACTTCGTATATATTTAGAGAAGATAATTATATAGAGATCTTTAAAAAATTTTATTTTATCAATTTCGTAAGTTTTCAATAAATTTATAAGAATATTGCCTACTTTTAGGAGCAAAAACGTTTTTCTTTAATATCTGATATGAAACTTAGAGAAATTCCTATCCTTAGTTTTATATAAACTCAATCGCATCATAAAATCTACTACTACTACTACTTATAAATGTTTCTTCTGATATCATTCTTACACCTGTGAATACCCCTAATTGTATGTATTGCCTTTTGCAAATATTAGAAGAAGAAGAAAAAAAAAACAACATAACTGACAAAAGCATACTTAAACAAATTTATGTAAATCCCCTAAAATATTACAATAATCTTATACGCACACATCTTCGTCATCTACACACAAACACATCGATTCGCCAACATTTACACATTTATTGTAACAGATAAGACAGACGGACATATATACAGACAGACAGTCAAGTATTTGTTGAAGGCGTTTTCCAACATTTGTATGCCTTTTTTCTACATAATAAATGACTTTTTGAAAAAAATGGTATTTTATAAAGAAATAACCATTCTATAAAAAATAATGTGAAAATAAAATAAAAGCTGTATGTGAACGAAAAAAAAAGCAAAGAATTGGTATGAATTTAAACAGGTGCCACTGTCATCTTAATGTGTCAACACATACAATCATAATTTTTTGCGTTGTCGCTTTTGTATTAACCATATTCCGGAGCTTCAACTTTTTTTCCTGTTTTTTTTTTACTTTTTTCCTTTCAAATGTTATACTGGAAGTGGTATGGTTAGGGTAAAGTTTCTTAGAAATATGGATTTTCTATTAAAATGAAATTTTTTGAAAATAACTTTTAAACATTACATTTTTGTAAAATTTAAAATACTGTTGTTCTGACTATGAAGTAGATTGTAGTCCGAGCTATATACTATAGTCATGACTAGAGAATAGACTATAGTTTGTAATATAAACTAAGGCTATATAATAGACTATTTATAATAGATCAGACTATAGTCCATACTATGTACTAGACCATTGTCCAGACTATCGACTACACCATAGTCCAGACTATCGACTATACTATAGTCCAGACTACAAATTAGACTTAAGTTAATACTATAGATTATACTTTAGTGCATACCATGGACTATACTATAGTCCACACTATAGATCAGACTATACTATAGATCCATACTATATATCACACGATAGTCCATACTATAGACTTGACCATAGATGAGACTACAGACTAGCCTATTGCCCGCACTAGGCTTGATTTATTTATGGACTGAACTATAGTTTAGACTATATACTAAACTGTAGTACAGACTATAGACTGGACTATATTCCAGACTAAAGACGAGACTAGAGTTCATACTATAGGCGATACTATAGATCAGACTATATTCCATACTATAGATTAGAACATAGTCTAGACTACAGACTAGACTACTGTTCGGACTACAGACTAGAGTATTGTCCGCATTGCAGGCTAGACTTTAGTTAATACTATAGATTATACTTTATTCCACACTATAGTACAGACTATAGACTGGAATTTATTCGAGACTAAAGCTCAGACTATAGTCCGCACTGCACGACTTTAGTTAATACTATAGACTATAATATAGTCTACACTATAGTTAGACTATAGACTAAACTATAGTACAGAATATAGACTGGACTATATTTCAGACTAAAGATGAGACAACTTAGAGTTAAGACTATAGACGAGACTAAATATAGTTCTACCATAATCTAAGGTATAGTCCAGACTAAATGCAGACTATAGACTATACCACAGTTCAGACATGTTTATACCAGTCTGGTCCTGGCTATAGACTAAAATGTAGACAAGATTATACCATAGTTTAGACTACAGACTAAACTATAGACCACACTTTAGACTAAACTATAAACTGGACTATAGTTCAGACTATACACTAGACCATATACTATACTATACTATAGTTCAGACTATTCTGGTCGTGACTATGGAGAAAACCACAGTCAAGATTATAGACTGTGGTATAGTCCAGACACACTTTAGACTAGTCTATAGTCCACACTATCCAGACTATAGCCTACACTATAGACAAAACCATACCACAGACCAGACCATAGTTCAGACAGCAGACTAGACTGTAGTCTATACTGCGATTAGACTATAGTCTATACTTCGATTAGTCGGACTAGAAAATGACTGTTGCCCACACTATGGAATATACTATCGTCCACACTACAGACTAGACTATAGTCTACACTATAGACTAGACTCTAGTCCATGCTATAGACCAGACTATAGTCTATGTTTTACCCTAGACTATAGTCCGCACTATAGACTATAGTCCATATTATAGAAGATACTATACAATTAGCTTTTGTTCAGACTATGGACTATTGCTCAGACTAGACTATAGTTCAGACTATACAATAAACTGTAGTTCAGACTATTGTTCAGACCATAAACTAGACAATAGTTCAGACTTTTGATTAGACTTCAGTTCAGACTAAAGACTAAAAAACTATACTTAGTTCAGGCTATAGACTAGAATATAGATCCTTTTAAATACTTCAAACCTTATTCATGTCATTTGCAGTGTATATCTTTTTAGTCATATTTTGTAGCCAGTGTCAGAAGCGGCTTATTTTCTTTTATATCTTAAAAAATTCATATCTTTTATAAGTAGATTATAAGATATGCCTGAATGTTAGTAATAATGCTATTGTTTTTCTTGTTGTTGTTGGCGTTTTAATATAAACAAAATATCCATGGTGGTAAATGTTTAGCATATTAATATACAGTGACAAAAAGTCAATAAGAAAAAGGCAAAAATTAAAATAAAAAAAATTATTACAAAGTATTACATACAAAAGGGCATTACTATTTATGACTTAATAAATATCTTTTTCTATCTTAATAATTAGATAGCAAAGAAATTCAGGAATCTGTTTAAAACGATAGTTTCTCTGAGTAGTGAACAAATTTAAAGAATGTTTGTTATTTTCATGATTACACCTTATTCATAAATCATATTTTTCTGCTCTTAACCCACTGTAATTTCCTCCACACGAGAAGACCTTTCAATGTGTTTGAGCAGAAAAAAACTATATATATTCAAAATGTATTTTGCATATGAAATTTTTATTATAATTTATGATTTAATGTTTCTACTTTTGTTATAATTTTATTTCTTATTTCCATTTTGTTCTTCTTTTTTTCTGCCGTTACTGTCGGTGGAATTGTTATAATTTTTTGTCAAAATATCAAGTGATTAAATTTACATAAAAACAATAGAATTTATTAGTTGTATTTCAAGAAACTGGGGAGTATCTTGTTTATTTAAAATAAAATTAAAAAATAAAGCCACTCATACACAAAACACAATTTTAAGAAGAAAAAAATTAACATAACATTTAAATGCAAACATAATAATTAATAAAAATTGTCAAGCTATTTAGCATAAAATTTAGATTTTGTTTAAACAAAAAGGTAAGAAACTAAACCATTGGTACCGGTTTAAAACTGTTTTTAAAACTTTTTAAAAACAATAAAAAATTTTGTTTTTAAAATGTATATTTGTTAAAGCCTAAAAGCACACACCATTAAAGTTCGTTAGTATTGTCCTTCTAACTCACTTAAAAAACAAGCAAAACTGATCATAAAACCTAAAATTAAATTATTCGTAACAAATTTTTTAAATTAAGCGCCTAAAAGTTTACTACATTTAAAGCAAAAAAAAGGTCCTTCCTACACGCTTTATTACGTTCTGTTTTAATATTAATTTTACAAATTAAACATTTAAAAAGTCCTTTTCTTTCAAATTCTTCACAAAATTCAACAACGTCATTGTCAAAATCATGTTGCAAACTAATTTTGTATATTTTATTTTAAAAATCCAAAAAAAAAAACACCAAGTCATACTTAACCTAAATTTAAGTTTTCCTCTTCTTCCCAACAACAACAAAAAAAGAATACAAGTTAAAAATTAAGTTGTTTATTGTTGTTTTAAAACTCATTGTTTATAAGAAATAAACAAAAAAAAAAATAGCAACAACTGCCATAAAAAAATTATATATATTTGCAAGGAAAACTTTCAAGGTTCCTTATTTTATAATTACTGCGCTATTTTGGGCTTGATGTTAATGTTATTGCTTGCGGAGCTTTAAAACATCAGCAAAAAACAACAACTACAACGTCATCATCATTATAATACAATTTTATTTTAACCCCTCTTTTGGAAACTAGAAACTTAAGCAACAGAGTGGGTACAGTGGGTGTAAAAATGGTATAATATAAAAAAAATCCCTATGTTGAATTATAGCCCTGAATAGTTCAGTCTATAGACCACATTAAAGACTGGACTAGACTGTAGACTAAACTATACTATAGAATAGTTTAGACTATAGTCCAGACTAAAGATTAAACAATAGTTAGGGATTTAGACCATTTTGTAGACTATAGTTGCAGACTATAGACTAGACTATAATCCAGGCTAAACTATAGTCCAGACTATAGGCTAGACTATAGACAACATTAAAGATTAAACAAGAGTTCAGACTATATACCACTATACCAGATTATATTCTGACTACTGTCCAGACTATAGATTAGATTATAAGCCAGACTATAGGCTAGACTATAGTCCAGACTATAGGCTAGATAATAGTCCATATTACTAAACTAATCTCCAGACTATAGACAATAATCCGGACCATATGTAGATTAGACTATAGATCAGACTACAGATTAGATTAGATTACAATCCAAACTATAATCCAAACTATAGCTTAGACTAGACTATAATCAAGACTATAGACTAAACTACTCTCCAGACTATAGGCGATAATTCAGACTATAGACTAAACTAATCTCCAGGCTATAGACAATAATACAGACCATATGTCGATTAGACTATAGATCAGACTATAATCCAGACTATAGATTAGATTACAATCCAAAGTATAGTCCAGACTATAGTCCAAACTATAGACTAGACTATTCTCCAGTCTTAAGATTAGACTATTCTCTGGACTATAGATTAGACTATAACCCAGACTATAGACCAAACTACAGTCCATACTATATGTTAGGCTACAATCCAAATAGAATCGCCTACAACTAGACTGTCATCCAGACTATAAGCTAGACTATAGACCAAACTATAGGCTAGACTATAGTCCAGATTAAGTTCATACTAGAGTCTCGACTGTAGTCTAAACTATAGACTAAACTATTCTCCAGACTATATGTAGATTATACTATAGATCAGTCTATAATAAAGACTATAGAT
The DNA here is from genome assembly GCF_015586225.1 of Lucilia sericata. Classification (NCBI taxonomy): domain Eukaryota; kingdom Metazoa; phylum Arthropoda; class Insecta; order Diptera; family Calliphoridae; genus Lucilia; species Lucilia sericata. Next base: position 59,072 of record NW_023995327.1, on the reverse strand, counting down.
TAGACTATAGTCCAGATAATAGGCGTGACTATATTCCAGACTATAGGCGTGACTATATTCCAGCCTATAGGCTAGACTATGTTCCAGAATATAGTCCAGACTGTAGTCCAGACTATAGTCCAGACTGTAGTCCAGACTATGGTCCAGACTGTAGTCCAGACTATGGTCCAGACTGTAGTCCAGACTATAGGCCAGACTATAGTTCAGACTATAGGCCAGACTATAGTCCAGACTATAAACCAGACTATAGTCCAGACTGTAGTTCAGACTATAGTCCAGACTATAGTACAGACTATAGGCCAGACTATAGTCCAGACTATAGTCAAGACTATAGTCCAGAATATAATACATACTATAGTCCACACTACAGTCCAGACTATAGGCCAGACTATAGTCCAGACTATAGGCCAGACTATAGTTCAGACTATAGTCCAGACTATAGTCCAGACTATAGGCCAGACTATAGTTCAGACTATAGGCCAAACTATAGTCCAGACTATAGACGAGACTATTGAACAGACTATAAGACTATAGAACAGACTATAGACCAGACTATAAACCAGACTATAGTCCAAACTATAAACCAGACTATAGTCCAAACTATAGACCAGACTATAGTCCAAACTATAGTCCAGACTATAGTCCAAACTATAGTCTGGACTTTAGTCCAGATTATAGTCCAGACTGGACTGTTGTTAAGTCTTTAAGCTGGCTTATAGTCTATCCTGGTTTAAATTAAAGAATTTTTAGTCCAAATTTTGTCATATTTCTTCCCACTGTTCTTGAGCTTCAAGCTGCATTTTATGCATTTTTTCACTTACTGCCTCAGCCTAGGCTGTCTGTCTCTTGTCATTTAGTCCATGTTAGTATAAACATACATACATATAAACTACATATATTTACATTTATTTATATGTGTATGTACTTGTTTTTTTTTTTGGTGTGAGTATATGTAGTAGTAATAACGAAATATTTATACACAAAAGCAATGAGTAAAGAAAAATTGTTCTAGTTTTAATGAATGAATAGCTGTACATATGAATAAACTTAATAGGTTGGCACTTAATTAAGGAAAATAAACATAATGTTAATAAAATAGATTACTAGGAAGTTTTTGAAAAGTTGGAATTTTGATATATTACTAGTAGAGGATATAATAATAATAATATATAGATTTGGGAGTTGGTTTAAACATATCGTATTAACCAATTGGAGCAGTCTACTGTTTGAAAAAAACCATATGATTATTTGCAGTTTCCATTGCCAGTAAACATTTGATATGCAATTTTTTTCACCAAAGGGAGCCAAGCACTCTGATTATATGTTTGTTTGTGTTTTTCATATTTTGCATTTTTCTCTTTTTTATTTCCAAAACGAAACGTACATTTTCATTTTTTAATGAAAAGAAAAATACTAAAATTATAACACAAGTACCAACAAACAGAAAAAATAGGTCTGTTTAAATTTGGCCTCAATAAAGATGAAAACAAAGAGAAATAAAAAAAAATCAATCAATATTTTGATAAATTACAAAAAAACTAAAAACTATGTAAATGATTTTTAAACAGAAAACTATATTTGTACTTAACCACTCTAAAACTCTAGAGAACTACATTTCACACCCCGTTGGAAGAAAAAGTAATTTTCCAAAAAAAAAAATTAAAATTCCCTCATCATCATCATTTCGAATGATATTGATGATTGTTTGTATTTTTTTCCATTCCAAATGACTAATGATCGTGTGAAAAATAAATGTTAGTTTTTTTCACTAGTTTTTACTCTCTTACTTTTTCTCGAAAGAACCCTTTTCAAAAGATCATTTACTCTATAAATATTCTTAAGAATTCTTTTAATTTTTCATTTATTTAAACGTTTTTCTCTATCTTCCGTTTTCTTATATTATACTTATCATATCTTTTACAGGTAAACCTCAAATATTGTCTTAATGTATTTTCAGTTTTTTTTGTTTAAAAGAAAAATTTAAGGGAAATTTGAAATTATCACCCTTAAATTGAACGTTTTGGTGGCATTACTACCTGTTAGCTGTTCGTTTGAAGTAGTATTTGTAAATGTAACGAATTTATGTTAAAAACCTTAATGGCTTAAATAAAAGGTTTTTAATAACTAAAACTCAATTGACTTTTAAAAACTATTATCGAAAATTACTTGCTACAATAATTGTTTAATAGTTCTGAGTGCATTTGTCAGATAATGAAATTGTATTGTAATGGTGAGTTGTGAGAAAAGCAGTAGCTTAGCTTAGAAAGGCAGGGTGAAGTCAGCAAACGTTTATAACTTAAATTAAAAATTTTAATAATAATTTTATTTAAATTATGGAAATTAATGGTGACCTATTAAGAATTTTCTCTATAGATGAAAGGTTATAGTTTAGTCCATAGTCTGGTCTATAGTTTAGTCTATAGTCTAGTCTATAGTCTAATCTAGAGTCTAGTCTATAGTCTAATCTTGAGTATAGTCTAAAGTCTAGTCTTAAGTCTAGTCTAAGGTCTATTCTAAAGTCTAGTCTAAAGTCTAGTCTATAGTCCAGTCTATAGTCTAGTCTATAGTCTAGTCTATAGTCTAGTCTATAGTCCAGTCTATAGTCTAGTCTAGTTACTATAGTCTAGTCTATAGTCTAGTCTATAGTCTAGTCTATAGTCTAGTCTATAGTCTAGTCTATAGTCTAGTCTATAGTCTAGTCTATAGTCTAGTCTATAGTCTAGTCTAGTCTATAGTCTAGTCTATAGTCTAGTCTATAGTCTAGTCTATAGTCTAGTCTATAGTCTAGTCTATAGTCTAGTCTATAATCTAGTCTATAGTCTAGTCTATAGTCTAGTCTATAGTCTAGTCTATAATCTAGTCTATAGTCTAGTCTATAGTCTAGTCTATAGTCTAGTCTATAGTCTAGTCTATAGTCTAGTCTATAGTCTAGTCTATAGTCTAGTCTATAGTCTAGTCTATAATCTAGTCTATAGTCTAGTCTATAGTCTAGTCTATAGTCTAGTCTATAGTCTAGTCTATAGTCTAGTCTATAGTCTAGTCTATAATCTAGTCTATAGTCTAATCTATAATCTAGTCTATAGTCTAGTCTATAGTCTAGTCTACAGTCTAGTCTACAGTCTAGTCAATAATCTAGTCTATAGTCTAGTCTATAGTCTAGACTATAGTCTAATCTATAGTCTAGACTATAGTCTAATCTATAGTCTAGTCTATAGTCTAGACTATAGTCTAGTCTATAGTCTAGACTATAGTCTAGTCTATAGTCTAGACTATAGTCTAGTCTATAGTCTAGACTATAGTCTAGTCTATAGTCTAGACTATAGTCTAGTCTATAGTCTAGGCTATAGTCTAGACTATAGACTAGACTAGACTATAGACTGGACTATAGACTAGACTTTAGACTAGACTTTAGAATAGACTTTAGAATAGACTTTAGAATAGACTTTAGACTAGACTTAAGACTAGACTCTAGACTATACTCAAGATTAGACTATAGACTAGACTCTAGATTAGACTATAGGCTAGACTATAGACTAAACTATAACCTTTCATCTATAGAGAAAATTCTTAATAGGTCACCATTAATTTCCTATAATCTAGTCTATAGTCTAGTCTATAATCTAGTCTATAGTCTAGTCTATAGTCTAGTCTATAGTTAGTCTATAGTCTAGTCTATAGTCTAGTCTATAGTCTAGTCTATAGTCTAGTCTATAGTGTAGTCTATAGTGTAGTCTATAGTGTAGTCTATAGTCTAGTCTATAGTCTAGTCTATAGTCTAGTCTATAGTCCTAGTCTATAGTCTAGTCTATAGTCTAGTCCATAGTGTAGTCTATAGTCTAGTCTATAGTCTAGTCCATAGTCTAGTCTAGTCTATAGTCTAGTCTATAGTCTAGTCTATAGTCTAGTCTATAGTTTAGTCTATAGTCTAGTCTATAATCTAGTCTATAGTCTAGTCTATAGACTAGTCTATAGTCTAGTCTATAGTCTAGTCTATAGACTAGTCTATAGTCCTAGTCTATAGTCTAGTCTATAGTCTAGTCTATAGTCTAGTCTATAGTCTAGTCTATAGTCTAGTCGATAGTCTAGTCTATAGTCTAGTCTATAGTCTAGTCTATAGTCTAGTCTATAGTCTAGTCTATAGTCTAGTCTATAGTCTAGTCTATAGTCTAGTCATAGTCTAGTCTATAGTCTAGTCTATAGTCTAGTCTATAGTCTAGTCTATAGTCTAGTCTATAGTCTAGTCTATAGTCTAGTCTATAGTCTAGTCTATAGTCAGTCTATATCTAGTCTATAGTCTAGTCTATAGTCTAGTCTATAGTCTAGTCTATAGTCTAGTCTATAGTCTAGTCTATAGTCTAGTCATAGTCTAGTCTATAGTCTAGTCTATAGTCTAGTCTATAGTCTTGTCTAGTCTAGTCTCTAGTCTAGTCTATAGTCTAGTCTATAGTCTAGTCTATAGTCTAGTCTATAGTCTAGTCTATAGTCTAGTCTATAGTCTAGTCTATAGTCTAGTCTATAGTCTAGTCTATAGTCTAGTCTATAGTCTAGTCTATAGTCTAGTCTATAGTCTAGTCTATAGTCTAGTCTATAGTCTATAGTCTAGTCTATAGTCTAGTCTATAGTCTAGTCTATGTCTAGTCTATAGTCTAGTCTTAGTCTAGTCTATAGTCTAGTATAGTCTAGTCTATAGTCTAGTCTATAGTCTAGTCTATAGTCTAGTCTAGTCTAGTCTATAGTCTAGTCTATAGTCTAGTCTATGTCTAGTCTATAGTCTAGTCTATAGTCTAGTCTATAGTCTAGTCTATAGTCTAGTCTATAGTCCAGTCTATAGTCTAGTCTATAGTCTAGTCTATAGTCTAGTATATAGTCTAGTCTATATGTAGTCTATAGTGTAGTCTATAGTCTAGTCTATAGTCTAGTCTTTTCTAGTCTATAGTCTAGTCTATAGTCTAGTCTATAGTCTAGTCTATAGTCTAGTCTATAGTCTAGTCTATAGTCTAGTCTATAGTCTAGTCTATAGTCTAGTCTATAGTCTAGTCTATAGTCTAGTCTATAGTCTAGTCTATAGTCTAGTCTATAGTCTAGTCTATAGTCTAGTCTATAGTCTAGTCTATAGTCTAGTCTATAGTCTAGTCTATAGTCTAGTCTATAGTCTAGTCTATAGTCTAGTCTATAGTCTAGTCTATAGTCTAGTCTATAGTCTAGTCTATAGTCTAGTCTATAGTCTAGTCTATAGTCTAGTCTATAGTCTAGTCTATAGTCTAGTCTATAGTGTAGTATAGTCTAGTCTATAGTCTAGTCTATAGTCTAGTCTATAGTCTAGTCTATAGTCTAGTCTATAGTCTAGTCTATAGTGTAGTGTATAGTGTAGTCTATAGTCTGGTCTATAGTGTAGTCTATAGTGTAGTCTATAGTCTAGTCTATAGTCTAGTCTATAGTGTAGTGTATAGTGTAGTCTATAGTCTAGTCTATAGTGTAGTGTATAGTGTAGTCTATAGTCTGGTCTATAGTAGTCTATAGTGTAGTCTATAGTCTAGTCTATAGTCTAGTCTATAGTCTGGTCTATAGTGTAGTCTATGTAGTCTATAGTGTAGTCTATAGTGTAGTCTATAGTGTAGTCTATAGTCTAGTCTATAGTCTAGTCTATAGTCTAGTCTATAGTCTAGTCTATAGACTAGTCTATAGTCTAGTCTATGGTCTAGTCTATAGTCTAGTCTATAGTCTTGTCTATAGTCTAGTCTATAGTCTAGTCTATAGTCTAGTTTATAGTCTAGTCTATAGACTATAGACTAGGCTCTGAAATTCTACGTAAATTCAATAAAATACTTACTTCAAAAGCACAAAAAAGTTACATCAAATTCATTATGTAAAGCTTACCTAAAAAGAAAGAAAAAATAAATAAAGTAGTATAATTTTAAATGAAATTTTCAAAAAGTATATTAACGGATTTAATTGATTTCAATGTTATCAAGAACTCATATCATTAGCTATCGTATAATGAAATAAATTTTGCCGATTTTTTCGTGGAATAGATATTTTTATACAGAATTTTAGCTTTAATTAAAGATTGCGAATTTTAAATACAACTGATTGTTTTGAAATATAGTGTTTCAACCTTTTTCGGTAGATAACATACATATATTATAGATTTTAAAAATTTTATTAAAAATTCCCTTAAATCTCTAACATCTTCAGGCCCTGTTTTCTTCCTTTAAATTTATTTGTATGTTGGAGAGTTTTAATCTCTTAAATTTTGTTCTATTTTACTCTAACAAAAGTCAATTTTCTTAACACTTGTATAGTTACATTTAATATGTATGTATTTATAATAAATTTTCTTGTACAATTACATTCCTTTGTTTCTTAGATTATTGAAAATGACTTTTCAATTTTCTTTCAGGAGTTTTTCTGTAGGTGTGTACATTTCATTCTTTGTTTTCCTATAAAATTTTTTATTTGTTTAAAATATACATAGAAGATAAACAAGGAAAAATATAGAAAGAAAACGTTAGATAGTTTTTTCCAATTCTTAAGAAATTTTTTTTTCATTCTAGGAAAAGAAATGAACAGCAAATAATAATAAAATAAAAAAATGTTGAAAACCTTTCAAACAAACAATTTTTGTTTTAATAAAACATTATAAATGGGTTCACACTTAAAAATAAAACACATATCCATTCTATGAACTCTATAGTTAAAGAGGAATCGTACATTATATTTACATGTAAAGGTATTACTTCCGTTAAAGTTTTATGATTTTTTTAAGTTTATTTATTTTCACTATTTATTTTACGTGAGTCAAGTTTTCTAGTTTTTATAGTTTTACTTAGAATTTTATTCAAAAATTTATTAACTTTATATTTATAAATTGTTATAAAGTAATTTGTTTATTTAACATAATTGTTTACTACCTAATGGTTTATTTCTTTTTGTTTAATATTAAGAGAATTCTTGTTGTTGTTTTAGTTCAATTTTTTTTTTTTTTGATTTGCATTTTATAATTTAATTACTAATATTACGCTTAGATTAGCAACTTTTTATTTAAACAAAGAGCTCTTTTTTATAAACAATCAAATATTGACAGCAATTTTATTATTGCATAGACATTGACAGACAAAAGGACGGACGGGCGGGCGTGTGTTTATAATAAAAAAAGGAGAGGGGCTAGCATTAGACATATGTGGAGATAATAGGGTGTCTCGTTTAAAAGTTTATAGTCTATACTATAGATCAGTTAATAGTCTGGAATAAAGATCTGTCTATAGTCTTGACTATAGTTCAGTCTGTAGTCTTTAATATAGATCTGTCTATAGTCTTTACTATAGATCAGTCTGCAGCCTAACTATAGATCTGTCTATAGTCTTGACTGCAGATCATTCTATAGCCTAAACTATAGATCAGTCTATAGTCTCGACTGTAGAGCAATCTATAGCCCTTACTATTGAGTATAGATCAGTCTATAGTCTATACTATAGATCAGTCTATAGTCTATACTATAGATCAGTCTATAGTCTATACTGTAGATCAGTCTACATTCTTAACTATAGATCAGTCTACGGTCTTGACTATAGATCAGTCTATAGTCTTGAATATAGATCAGTCTACAATCTTGACTATAGATCAGTCGAAAGTCTTGACTATAGATCAGTCTATAGTCCTAATTATAGATTTGTCTAAGTATTGACTATAGAACAGTTTATAGTCTTAGACTATAGATCAGTCTATAGTCTTCACTACAGAACAGTTTATTGTCTTGACTATAGATCAGTCTATAGTCTTTACTATAGACCACTCCACAGTATGAAGTATAGATCAATATATATTCTGGACTATAGATCAGTATATAGTATTGACTGTCATTTTATAGTCTTAACAATAGATCAGTTTATAGTCTTAACTGTCGATTAGTCTATAGTTTTGACTATAGATCAGTCTATAATATTGACTATAGATCAATATATAGTCTTGACTACAGATCATTCTATAGTCTTGACTATAGATCAGTCTATTGTCTATTGACTATAGATCGGTATATGTTCTTGATTATAGATCAGTCTATAGCCTTGCAGTCTATAGTCTTGACTAAAGATCAGTATATAGTCTTGACTATAGATCAGTCTATTGTCTTGACTTTAGATCAGTACATAGTTTTGACTACAGGTCAGTTATTAGTCTTGCCTATAGATCAGTCCATAGTCTTGATTATAGATCGGTCTATACTCTTGATTACAGATAAGTCTATACTCTTGACTATAGATCAGTCTATACTCTTGACTTTAGATCAGTCTATAGTTCTGACTACAGATCAGTAAATACTCTTGACAATAGATCAGTCTATAGTCTTGGCTAGAGATCAGTCTAAACTCTTGACTATAGATCAGTCTATACCCTTGACTATAGATCAGTCTATACTCTTGCCTATAGATCAGTCTATAATCTTGACTATAGATGAGTCTATAACTTTGGATATAGATTCGTCTGTAGTCTTGACTATAAATCAGTCTATACTCTTGACTTTAGATCAGACTATAGTCTTGACTATAGATTAGTAAATAGTCTTGCCTGCAGATCGGTCTATAATCATGTCAGTAAAGTTCTCAAAATGTTGAGTTAATTTTCTTTTGTTTCCTTGCCCCGTTTTTTTATTTCTTTTCTGCTCACCCTAACAAAATTCTCTACACTTTCAAAAAGAGTCTAAAGTTCTTTTCAGTTTTTGCTAAATGTTTATAAATTGTCTTGATTTTGTTTATAGATTTGTTACTCTCGTATTTTTATATTATTTCTAATTTTTTTTTCTACTTCTTCTTCTGCTCGTTTATAGTTTCAAAATTGAATGTTTAAATAAATTTATTCTTGTAGTAGTTGTTGTTGTAATTAAATAAACATTGTTTCTTGCAATGTATTACATGTGTTAGAATGAAAACATATTTAAATTTTATATAGTTTTTTTTTTAAATTTTCTAAACAATAGCAAATCTAAACGATTATGATGGAGCAACAATTTAAATTTTTAATTTCAATTTATAACAAAAAAATAATTTATAATTATAAATAAAAACAAAAATGATTGACATTATGTCTAGATTATTTATAGAGAAATGATTTGTGAGATAATTTTTGGTGCAGGGAATAGAAGAAAATTAAATTTTTTATTTATAAATTTAATACAAAGTATTTAATTGCTGTTTTAAGCAAAATTAGTTAGTAAATAATTTTTTAAATTTATTTTGACAGTTTTATGATAATTTTAATCGGGAGTTAAAAATTGAAAAAAAAATGGGATTTAGGTTTTAAAGGGATATTACACTTGGGTGTGAAATTTTTTAATATAAACTGCAGTTTTTTGTGTTTTTAAACACAATTGTTTATTTAACAAAATAATATAAATTTAACAAAAAAATTATCTTATCTTTGAGCCCAAGAAATGTTTTATTTTCCTGTGTATTTTTTATTTTTCTTTTGAAAATGATAGAAATAGTAAAGTTAACAAGACCATACAAAACAAATATTTATAAACTGCATTTAGCACATAAATTTAATCAAGTCTTTTTCTACAAAAAATTAATGATAAGATATAATTTCATTTAACAGCAAATTGTTGTAAATAAATACATTTTTTTTTTAACTAAAATGTTAAAAATTTTTAAATAATTATAAAAACTATTAAGAGATTTAAGAAAAAAATATTCAAAAAATAGTCACGAGTTATATATTTATAATTTAAATAGAAAAATTAAATAATAATGAGTATTATGTTATAAAATGTTATTTATTTTGTTAATAATATTAACAATTTTGTAATAAAATGGGAATTACACCATTGCCACAATAAAAATAAAGTCTACAAAATAAACTCTTATAAACAGATAAAATTTTACATCAAAATTTGCTAAATTTTGATTGCACCAAAAAAGTTCTATACCTGCTTTATCCTAACACTTCTCACCCCCTCTAAATGTTTATGTGGAAATCGTGTAATCTTCTGTACAGCCAACAAATTATAACACAATATTGTTAAAATTCTCAGTTTGATTTTATTTCTTTCACAAATATTTGCTTAATTTAAATAAATAGAAAAAATAAATAAATTGTAACATTTTTATTTGCATTTTTTTCTCAGTTTTTACGTTTATTTGGGTATGTGTGTGTTAAATTTTAATACAACAAGATTCAAGATTACAAATTATTTATTTTGTTATATTTTGTAAATATTTTTCTTTGTGAGAAAAACAAATAGATTTTTGATTTGTGATAAATCTTTCAGATTTTAAACAAAGTTGTTAAATAGATTTAACGCCATGATTGAGTTTATGGGGCAAGAAAATGGAAATTTTAAAACAAAATTTATAAAATTTTGTCGCTATATTACTATTTATAGAAAATTTTATCTTAATTTGTTTAGGAAATTATGTCTCGGCATATATTTCCGTAAAAAATTTGGCATAAATTTCTATAGAAAATTTTGTCTTGAGATAAATTTATTTAAAAAATTTTATCATAACATAAATTTCTGGACATATATTTCTTTATCTCGAAATCAATTTTTCTATAGACAATTTTATCTATTGAAATAAATTTCAAAAACAAATTTTCCAAAAAAAATTTTGTTGACATAAATCTCTTTAAACAATTTTGTCTTAACATTAATGTCAGGACATAAATCTCTTTATCTTAAAATCAACTTTCTATAGACCATTTTATCTATTGAAATAAATTTCTAAAAAAAAAATTTCATTATTTTGTCTTGACATAAATATCCAATAGAAAATTTTATCTTGACAATAATTTTCTTTAGAAAATTTGGCTTTGACATTAATTTTCTATAGATAATTGTATCTTGACATCAAATCACAAACATTAATTTTCTATATAAAATATGATCTTTGACATACATTTTCTATAGACAATTTTATCTTGATATTAATTTTCTATAAAAAATGTTTATCTTGACAGTAATTTTTTTATCGAAAATTTTGTCTTGACATTAATTTTGTATCAAAAGTTTATGTTGATAATTATTTTCTATAGAAAATTTGTCTTGACATTATTTTTCTAAAGAAAATTTTGTTTTGACAGAAATTTTCTATAGAAAATTTTGTTTTGATATTAATTTTTGATAGAAAATTTTGTCTTGACATTATTTTTCTATAGACAATTTTATCTTGATATTAATTTTCTATAGAAAATTTTGTCATGACATCATTTAATTTTCTATAGAAAATTTATCTTGGTATTATTTTCTATAGAAAATTTTTTCTTGACATCAATTTTCTAAAAATTATTTTTGTCTTAACATTAATTTTCTATGGAAAATTTCGTCTTGACATCAATTTTCTGTAGAAAATTTTGTCTTGACATTAATTTTGTATCGAAATTTTATCTTGATAATTATTTTCTATAGAAAATTTTGTCTTGACATTTATTTTCTAAAGAAAATTTTGTGTTGACAGTAATTTTTGATAAAAAATTTTGTCATGACATTATTTTTCTATAGAAAATTTTACCGTGATATTAATTTTCTATAGCAAATTTTGTCTTGACATTAATTTTCTATAAAAATTTTGTCTTGACATCAATTTCCTATAGAAAATAGTGTCTTGACATTAGTTTTCTATAGAAAATTTGGTCTTGACATTAGTTTTCTATAGAAAATTTTGTCTTGACATCAATTTTCTATACAAAACTTTGTCTTGACATCAATTTTATATGGAAAATTTTGTATTTACATTAATTTTCCACAGAAAATTCAGTCTTGACATTAATTTTTTTCCCTTTATTTAGTTGTTTCCTTCTCTAGTTTTCAAATAGTTTTATAGCAAAATTTTTTCCCCACTTTTTATTTCTTAAATTAATTAATATTTGATGAAGTTTTTTATTGAATTTCAACTCCCATTAGCACTTAAAAACCTTTTAATATACAAAAACAAAGATTAATAAATCCCCTTTTTCATCTGCATGCAGAAAATATTTTACAACAAATACAACAATAACAAAAACATTACACATTTGCATATGCAAACACACTTGCATGTAAATAAAAAGAAAACATCTCTTTAGTCTCTTTTACTTATGCATGAAAACTATACAAAAAACAAGATTTACACATGAAGAAATTTTCCCAGCAAAGTTGAGTTCAATTTTGTAAAAATCTCAATTTTCAAATGCCACCCACCACCCCGTTTTCCACAAACTAAAGCAATAACTATAAAGCTCCTTTTTTCAATGTGAGCAAAATTAAAAGGAATGTAAAGTGTCTGTTTTATATGAATGTATGTATGTGTGTTGGTTTTTGCTGTAAAAAGCTCAATGTTGAAATATTTATATTAAGTTCTTGTTGTTGTTGCTGTTATTATTGTTTTTCAATATGTTAGTTTGTTGTTGTTGTTCAAATGCTGTATTTTTTGATTGTTTTCTTGTTATTCCTTGTATGATTGTATGTACAATGTACACACATATGTATGTATGTATGTAAGTATGTAATTGTGTATGTGTGTTTTTGAGCATGTAATCTTTTGAGAAAATGCAATTGCTACGAAGGGAATATTATTTTTAGAGAGAATGAAGCAAAAAAAAACTAAAAAATAAATAAATATGAAATAACAGGAGTTTTTGGCTAACAAAGCTGCAGAAAATTGCTTTTTATATATATAAAAAAATATATCTCACACAAGGCTGGAAATTCCAGTACTATAGTACTTTTACCGGTACTTTATAACATATATTTTTCTATATTACTTAGTACTTAGTTCATCGACAAAATATTAGTCCAAAGACAACATCAATAGGATAGTCGAAAAATTAATCAATAAACATATCCATAAACTATACCATAGACTCCACATATTATTCAAACGTCTAGTCCAAAGGCTAGTCGAGAGACTAATCTACAAACTAGTCCAAAGACTAGTCCATAGACTAGTCCAAATACTAGTCAAAAAATGTGGTATATGGTAAGAAAGTTTTTAGATTATAGATACTAGCCAATATTTTAATATATTTTAAAATTAGATTTTTTTTTAGAAAGTTATGTCTTGACATAAATTTTTGTAGAAAATATTATCTTGAAATACATTTCTATAAAAAATTTTGTCTTGAGATAAATTTCTATAGAAAATTGTGTCTTGGTATAAAAAATTTCTTTACACAATATTTTCTTGACATAAAACTTTTCAAAAATTTTTTCTTAACATAAAATTCTATTTCAAATATTGTCTAAACATAAATTTTTCTAGAAAATCTTGATTTGTCTTGACATACATTTTATATAGAAACTTTTGTTTTGGCATTAATTTTCTATAGAAAATTAGTTTTGTTTTGACATCAACTTTTGTTTGACATCAACTTTCTATAGATAATTTTATTTTGAAATAATTTTCAATGAAAAATTTCTAATTTTTCGTCAAGTTTGTCTTGATATTAATTTTCTATTGAAAATTTTGTCTTGACATTAATTTTCAATAGAAAATATTGTCTTGACATTAATTTTCAATAGAAAATATTGTCTTGACATTAATTTTCTATAGAAAATTTTGTTTTAACATTAATGATCTATAGTAAATTTTGTATTGACATTTATTATCTATAGAAAATTAATGTCAAGACAAAATAGAAAACTTTGACTTGACATGAATTTTTCATAGAAAACTTTGTTTTGACATGAATTTTCTATAGAAAATTTTGTCTTGACATGAATTTTCCTTAGAAAACTTTGTTTTGACATTCATTTTTTATAGAAAATTTTGTCTTGACATTAATTTTCTATAGAAACTTTTGTTTGACATTAATTTTCTATAGAAAATTTTGGCTTGACATCAAATTTCAATAGAAAATTTTTTCCTGACATCAAATTTCTATAGAAAATTTTGGCTTGACATCAAATTTCTATAGAAAAATTTTTCTTGACATCAAATTTCTATAGAAACTTTTTTCTTGACATCAAATTTCTATAGAAACTTTTGTCTTGACATTAATTTTTTACGGAAAATTTTGTCTTGACATTCATTTGCTATAGAAAATTTTGTCTTGACATTAATTTTCTGTAGAAAATTTTGCCTTGACAACAAATTGTAGAAAATTTTGTCTTGACATCAAGTTTCTATAGAAAATTTTGTCTTGATATCAATTTTCTATGAAAAATTCTGTCCTGATATCAATTTACTTTAGAAAATTTTGTCTTGACATCAATTTTCTATAGAAAATTCTGTCTTGACATCAATTTTCTATAGAAAATTCTGTCTCGACCTCAAGTTTCTATAGAAAATTCTGTCTTGACCTCAATATTCTATAGAAAATTTTGTCTTGACATCAATATTCTATAGAAAATTTTGTCTTGACATTATTTTTCTAAAAAAAACTTTGTCTTGACATTAATTTTCTATTGACAAATTTTTTTGACATTAAATTTATATAGAAAATTCTGTCTTGACATTAAGTTTCTATAGATAATTTTGTCTTGACATCAATTTTCTATAGAAGATTTTGTCTTGACATTTATTTTCTATAGAAAATTTTGTCTTGACTTTATTATCTATTTTCTAAGGTCTATCGGATAACAATCAAATAAAAATCCATAGTGTAATACTTTTAATGATAAAAGTACTTTTAAGGTTAAAGCAGAAAATATTTCAACATTTCCAAGTCTGCTTTATATATTTTTTATAAATACACTCACACAAATACAAATAAATACTCACACATTTATTATTAAAGCGCAAGAATTGTGTTTTTTGCAGTAAAAATGATAAGGTTACAGACAAAGGACTTTTAAAACGGAAAAAATAAGGGAAAGAATTTCTAACCAAATAAGTTTTAAATGTTTTTGGTACTTTCATAGTTTAAGGTACTTTTTTATTTTTGAGCATTTGTACCATTTTACCATATACATACATGGTACTTTGTATATTTTTGCTGGTTTCGGTATTTTTCATATATTTGTGCATTCTTTTGGAAAAAATTTTTCTAAAAACCCCCAAAAATGTTAGTACTATTTTTAGTACTTTTTAATTTTAGTACCATTTTTGATATTTTTGGCTAGTTTTGGAAATTTTCATAAAATTTTGCATTCTTTTCTTAAAAAAAATTTAACTTTTGTTGAACTCTTTTGCTTTTCATATCTCCTTCTTTTTTGCCAAAAATGTGACATCATTTTTAAACATTTATTCAAAATGTACCATCCCATTCATGCATTTTTCTTTATAAAAATATTAAACATTCTTTTATTGTTTTTTATTAAACAAAGAAATGAAAAGTCATCATTAATTAAAACGACTTTATGACAATTTATTTGATTGTGCAATTTATATAAAGAGTGGGTGTAAAGAAAAATTTATAAATAAAATTTAACAAACAAAAAAAAAAAAACGGCCAAAAAGTCGTTATTAATAATTTCACATTAATGTAATTTTTTTTTTATTTTTTTAACAGTTTAATGAAAATTTTTATGAGCAGATTGTAAAAATAATAATATAACATTTAACAAATTTTTATAATTACCAGCTTTTATTGTTGATTTTGAATAGTAATATATAAAAGTTATAAAGATCGTAAAAGTGTGGGCTGTTTTGTAATCGGGTTTCTTAAACACAATAAAACTATTTTGTTGTTTTTTCAAGTTTTTTAAGGTTAAAACCATATTTTATAAGATTTTAGTTGTCAGAGATGTGTGTGATCTTAAGATATGTGATCATTTTGATCTTCAAAATATTAATTATCATAAATTTAATATGTTCTTATCAATGTTGTTCAATCAATTTATATTGTCAATAAATAACATCAAAGTTATTTTTAGTTTGTTTATGTTAATATTGAAAAATTTTTAAAAATTTATAAGTAAGATCAGTTTATTTGGTACCCTACTTGGTTTAGAGAAATCAATCTTTTGTTTTTTTTCAAAAAAAAAAAAATTTTAAACTCTAAATTTGGTTAGTTTTTCTATTAAACTTTAACAACATTTTTTAACCAAAAAAGCTTTTGTTTATAATTTATTAATCAGCTACGTTTTTGTTTATAAAATGTTAAATCATATTTATTTCTAAAGTCATTCACAGTTTATGTATGCTTTGCTTTAGTTCTTTTGAAAAAAAAGTAAATAAATTTATTTTTGCTTTAGGAAATGTCTATAAAAATAGTTTTATAACTATAAAAATACACTCAGACATAAACAATACAAACACAAATGTTATGTGTGATTGATTAGTTTGATATCTATGTATGTATTGTATCTCTATCTGGCTATCTGCAGGTGCGTATCTTGCACATTCATTTGTTGTTGGCATGAGTATCTAAAGTTAAATAGAAAAAATAACAAGATAAATACTAGATAAATAATAAATAAACAAATAAAGTATGAAAAAAAATTGTTTAACTATTTTAACATTTTTTTTCATTCAACTCGTTTATTGTTTATTTATTTGCACTTTTAATTTACTTTATAAATTATATACACAATATATTTTTTTTCAATTTTATTTTATGCTTTATTTTCTTTAATCAGTATTTTGATTTCAACATGCAGTTTGCAACAATTCAAAAAATAAGTCGTAGATCCTTAAGAAATGTACTCTATATAATGTAAAGCTATACTTCTTCGTACTCGATATATTACCGAATGTTATCCTGAGTCTTAAAGTTTTCAGAAAAAAGATAAAAGTTCAGAAAAAAGATGAAAAAAATCTTTAAAAATACTTTTAAAGCACTTGTCCGTCCATCCACTATAAAAAAACAAGCTTAGTCCTTAAACCCTGGCCCCTTCAAAGCAAACCTTGAGCTTACAAATAATGTAAGGTCTAAGAGTTGAGTATCTAAAATTCGTTGCCACCCCATCTAATATTCTGGTTTTGTTTATCTATGATTTTTATACTAAATACTCGTATTTATTTTAGTTTTTTTTTTCTTTTTTCAACTGCATGAGTTAATAATAAAAACTAAAGAACATATTAAACATGTGAGTAAAATTAAATAAACTTAACTATTTTATTTATCTAATATTAAATTGTTTTATTTTATTTATTAAATAAAATGAAAAATGGGAAAGGTATTTATGCTAGAGATTAGAAAGTCTGTATCTATCACCTAAATTAAGTCATTCAAAATAGAAAGATAACGAAAAATATGGGTCAACTTAACCCTTTTCCCAAATAAAAGTGATTCATACAGCAAAGATTTTAGAAAATCTTAAGACTCAGACAAGTTAAATATATCCAATATTTCTTCAGTATAGAAAATTTTAAATAATTTTCTATAGTTTTGACTATAGACTAATCTATAGTCTAGACTATAAACTAATCTATAGTCTGGACTATAGTATAGACTAATTTATAGTTTGGACTATAAACTAATCTATAGTCTGGACTATAGACTATAGTCTGGACTATAGACTAAACTATAGTCTGGACTATAGACTAATCTATTGTCTGGACTATAGACTAATCTATAGTCTGGACTATAGACTAATCTATAGTCTGGACTATAGACTAATCTATAGTCTGGACTATAGACTAATCTATAGTCTGGACTATAGACTAATCTATAGTATGGACTATTGACTAGTCTGTGGTCTTGACTATAGACTACTCTATAGTTTGGACTATAGACTAAGCTATAGTATGGACTATAGAGTAATCTATTGTCTGGACTATAGACTAATCTATAGTCTGCACTACATACTAATCTATGGGCTGTACTATAGACCAATCTATAGTCTGGACTATAGACTAATCTATAGTCTGGACTAAATACTAATCTAAAGTCTGGACTATAGAGTAAGCTATAGTCTGGACTATAGACTAAGCTATAGTAAGGACTATAGACTAATCTATAGCCTGGACTATAGACTAATCTATAGTCTGGACTATAGACTATTCTATAGTCTGGACTATAGACTAATATATAGTCTGGACTATAGACTAATCTATAGTCTGGACTATAGACTAATATATAGTCTGGACTATAGACTAATCTATAGTCTGGACTATAGACTAAACTATAGTCTGGACTATAGACTAAACTATATTCTGGACTATAGGCTAAACTATAGTCTGGACTATAGACTAAACTATGTTCTGGACTATAGACTAAACTACAGTCTGGACTACAGACTAATCTATAGTCTAAACTATAGACTGATATATAGTCTGAACTATAGCGTAAACTATATCTTGGACTATAGACTAATCTGTAGTCTGGCCTATAGACTAATCTATAGTCTGGACTATAGACTAATCTATAGTATTGACTATGGACTAATCTATAGTCTGGACTATAGACTAATCTATAGTCTGGACTATAGACTAATCTATAGTCTGGACTATAGACTAATCTATAGTCTGGACTATAGACTAGTCTATAGTCTGGACTATAGACTAATCTATAGTCTGGACTATAGACTAATCTATGGTCTGGACTAGGGACTAATCTATAGTCTGGATTATAGACTAATCTATAGTCTGGACTATAGACTAATCTATAGTCTGGACTATAGACTAATCTATAGCCTGGACTATAGACTAATCTATAGCCTGGACTATAGACTAATCTATAGCCTGGACTATAGACTAATCTATAGCCTGGACTATAGACTAATCTGTAGTCGGGACTATAGACTAATCTGTAGTCAGGACTATAGACTAATCTATAGTCTGGACTATAGACTAATCTATAGTCTGGACTATAGTATAATCTGTGGTCTGGACTATAGACTAATTTATATTCTGGACTATAGACTAATCTTTAGTCTGGACTATAGACCAATCCATAGTTTGGACTAAAAACTAATCCAAAGTCTGGCCAATAGACTAATCTATAGTCCGGACTATAGACTAATCTATAGACTGGACTGTAGGCTTATCAATATTCTGGACTATAGACTAGTCTTAAGTCTGGTCTATATACAGGTCTAAAGATTTTAAAATTTCAATAAAAATCGCAAAAATTCTTATAGTTCAAGTCGAGCCATTTAGAAACCTTTGAATGAAGTATATAATTCTTTCAAAAAAATAATTTTCTCTTGAAAACCACACAACAATAATGACTTTGATTAGAAATCTTTTTCTTTAAAAAAAAATAATTAAACAAAATCTTTTTAGCCAAAAAACACATACAAACAACAACACACCGACAACGTGTTGGGAAAAATAACTGCAAAAAGCTTTTTGATGTTTTTCCTAATGTTTTCTTTTTTGTTGCCGTTGGTTTTTCATAAGATTAGAAAGAACAAATACTCGCACACACACATAAATTTATTGTTCATTTTTTTTTTTGTTAAGAAAATTTGGAAAATTTATTTGTAAATTTTTGGTTGCCTTTTTCAGTACCTGTATTGGGAAATAAAGAAAGAAATATTTCCTTTGATGTTTCAGGCATTTAAATGTGCGTAAGTAAAATGTGTAAGTGTGTTTGATGTTTCTTCTTTTTTTTTCCACAACAAAAAGGAAAATTATGTCAGGTATTTAGAGTTAAATGGCTGGCATAATCTTTTCTAAACATTTTTTTTTAGTTTTATAAAATACATAGATAATTATTTGGAATTTCAGATATGCTACGGCTGCTGTAGATGCAGCCGCTTTAATTGTGCGTAACACTGTGTTTGAGGACATCATTGTGTTTAGAAACCAAAGTAAATTTAGTCTTTTGCTTGTGTCTATCGCTTTTAGACAAGGTCGAGTAATCAATAATCATTATTTTGCACTTAATTACCCACACCATTGAAGAATTTACTTTTACTTACAAAAACACACACAGACATTTCTCTGTCCCTGCCTTATTCTCTCTTCTGCTTGCTTCTACTTTATTTAACTCAAATACCTTTTAACATTTTTATATAAACGCATTTTCTTGTTACTTTTAAAAGTCATTAGATTATTTTTATAATTGAAAGAATATGAACATTTTTCCTAGAAATATATTTTTAGTCATTTAGTAGGTGTTGCGATATTTTTTTTTTTTGAAAAATTGTTAGGAAGTAAAATCAACTTAATGCCAAAAACATTTGCCAGAATTTTTAATTTATTTACTTGACTTATTTTATGCTCTAATTTGGGAGCAGGCTAAGGAGGAGGTAAATGTTAATAATTTGAAATTATTTAGGAAATGTTGGGTATAATTTTATTATTACATAAAATTTAAATTGATTTAAGATTTTATTTTCAAATTTTAGACTACAGATTCTACTATAGAATAAATTATAGAATAATCACCACTGTAGAAGAGTCTATATTATGGACTATAATATAGTCTATAGTCTTGACTATAGAACAGGCTACAGTCTTGACTATAGAATAGTCTATTGTCTTGACTATAGAATAGTCTATAGTCTTGACTATAGAATAGTCTATTGTCTTGACTATAGAATAGTATATAGTCTTGTCTATAGAATAGTCTATAGTCTTGACTATACAATAGTCTAAAGTCTTGGCTATAGAATAGTCTAAAGTCTTGGCTATAGAATAGTCTATAGTCCTGACTTTAGAACAGTCTACAGTCTTGACTATAGAACAGTCTATAGTCTTGAATATAGAACAGACTAAAGTCTTGACTATAGAATAACCTATAGTCTTGATTATAGAATATCCTATAGTCTAGACTATTCTATGTCTATAGTCTTGACTATAGGACAATCTATAGTCTTGAATATAGAACAAACTAAAGTCTTGACTATAGAATAGCCTATAGTCCTGACCATAGAATAGCCTATAGTCAAGACTATAGAGTAGTCTATAGTCTTGACTAAAGAATAATCTATAGTCTTGACTATAGTATAGCATATATAGTAATGACTATAGAATAGTCCATAGTTTTGACTATAGAATAGTCTGTAGTCTTGACTATAGAATAGTCTATAGTGTTGACTATAGACTTGACTATAGAACAGTCTGTAGTCTTGACTATATAAAAGTCTATAGTTTTTACTATAGAATAGTCTATAGTCTTGACTATAGAACAGACTATAGTCGTGACTATAGAACAGACTACAGTCTTGACTATAGAACAGACTAAAGTCTTGACAATAGAATAGCATATAATCTTGACTATAGAATAACCTATAGTCTTGACTGTAGAATAGTCTACAGTCTGGACTATAGAATAACATATAGTCTTGACTATGAACTGGTCTATATTCTTGACCATAAAATTGTCTATAGTCTTGACTATAGAATAGTCTATAGCCTTGACTATAAAATAGAATAGTCTATAGTCTTGACTATAGAATAGTCTATAGTCTTGACTTTAGAATAGTCTATAGCATTGACTATAAAATAGTCTATAGTCTTGACTATAGAACAGTCTATAATCTTGACTATAGAACAGTCTATAGTCTTGACTATAGAAGAGTCTATAAAATAGTCTATAGCCTTGACTATAAAATAGTCTATAGTCTTGACTATGACATAGTCTATAATCTTGATTATAGAATAGTCTATAGTCTTGACTATAGAAGAGTCTATAGCCTTGACTATAAAATAGTCTATAGTCTTGACAATAGAACAGTCTATAGTCTTGACTATAGAACAGTCAATAGTCTTGACTATAGAACAGTCTATAGTCTTGACTATAGAACAGTCTATAGTCTTGACTATAGAATAGTCTATAGTCTTGACTATAGAATAGTCTATAGTCTTGACTATAGAATAGTCTATAGTCTTGACTATAGAACAGTCTATAGTCTTGACTATAGAACAGTCTATAGTCTTGCCTATAGAACAGTTTATAGTCTTGACTATAGATCAGTCTACAGTCTTGACTATAGATCAGTCAATAGTTTTGTCTATAGAATACTATAGTCTTGACTATAGATCAGTCCATAGTCTTGACTATAGAACAGTCCATAGTCTTGACTATAGAACAGTCTATAATCTTGACTATATACTATTCTATAGTCAATCTCGACTATAGAATAGTCTCTGGTCTTGACTGTAGAATAGTAGAAACGTTTGATATATTAAAATATTTACGATTTTGAAAACCACTCCCAAACATAAAACATAATATTTATTAATTTTAAAACTTTATGTACTTTAAACAAATTAACTAAAATGAAATTTAAAACTTTTGCTCTCTTCCTCGAGTAAAATTATAAACCAACATAATTAATAAACCATTAAATTTAAATCTATTATCTAAATACCAACAACAACAAGACAAACACAGCAGCAACAGAGTAACATTAAAATTAACAGCAGCTGTGTAGCCACCAAGAACCACATAATAATCAATGTTTAAGCATTAATTTAAAAAGTGAAGAAAAGCAACAAACATAAGAAGGAAAGGCAAGAGGTAAGAACTAATTAAGTTTCCAAACTCATAAAAATATTTTCGAAAAGAAAAAGCAAAAGACTAAAAGTAATTAAAAATAATAAAAATAATTTAGTTTTATTTTGATTTTGTTTTGGAGGGAAAACTTAAAATAAAATTGTAGTCTAGACTGAGAAGAAAATCAAAAAAATTAGAACAAACATATTAAATTTAAACAATTTGTTTAAAAGTATACAAGCGATATGTTATGATTTCTATGTTTAGAATTAGTAGAAGGAGAGCTAGAGTTATAATTAACACTTTGGGGAATTTTCTAATATGACCATAAAAATTAATATTTGATGAGCTTTAGAAATTATGACGCATAAAAAGTGACACGATTTACAAGGTCTAATAATATAGAGTTATGTAAAGGGTTTTACAAAAATTGTGGGAAATCTTT
This sequence comes from Lucilia sericata, assembly GCF_015586225.1. NCBI lineage: Eukaryota > Metazoa > Arthropoda > Insecta > Diptera > Calliphoridae > Lucilia > Lucilia sericata. The sequence continues at coordinate 36,382 of NW_023995327.1, read as the reverse complement.
TAATGGTAATAAGAAATTTTTATTCTGCAGTTTATTTAACACCATGTTTTGGTTGAACATTTTATTTTTTTTCAAACAACTTTTCAATGTCATTTATTTTTATTTTTACCATCAATATGTATTTCAACAATTCTACAGGAAATTTATATTAATAATAAATTATCACCTTTGTGGTTTCAATTTATCAATTACCTTTGAAAGTATTTTATTAAAAAATCAAACAAAGAGTAAAAAAACAAATTATTTGTATTTGATTATTTGAAAAATAAATATGAAAAAAAAGCTTCAGATGTTGCATTAAAAAAACACCTGAAGATAAAAATAGAGTAAAGTCCAGGCTACTAGACTATTGACAAGAAAAACAATGTCCCATAACTGACTCAAGGTCAGACTATATATTAGTCAATGGATTAGAATATAGTCTATACTATAGATTATTGACCCGGCAATAGACCAGACTGTAAAACAGACTATAGTTCAGATCATAAACTACACTATTGGCCTGAGAGCACACCTGCTTATAGTACAGACTATGGTATAGACTGTAGACCAGGTCAACCTATAATACAGTCTATAGACTATAGTCGAGACTATTGTCCAGACTATAGTCCAGACTATAGTAAAGACTGTAGTTCAGACTATAGTACAGTTCAGGCTATATGCCAGACTATAATCGAGGCTATAGTCCATACTATAGTCCAGACTATAGTTCAGACTATAGTACACACTACAATACAGACTATAATGCAGACTATTGTCCAGACTATAGTGCAGACTATTGTCCCGACTATAGTCCAGGATATAGCCCCGTCTATGGTATAGGATATAGTCTAGACTATGTCCAGGCTATAGTCTAGACTATAGTATAGACTATAGTCCAAACTATAGTACAGTCTATAGCCAGACTATAGTACAGACTATAGCCAGACTATAGTACAGACTATAGCCAGACTATAGTCCGGGCTATAGTACAGACTATGGTCCGTGCTATAGCACAGACTATAGTCCAGACTAAAGACTAGACAGTAGTCCAGACTGTGGACCAGATTATAGCCTGTGCTAAGTATAGTTCAGACTATAGACCAGACCATTGTTTAGTTCAAACTACTGTGTAGACTAGAAAACAGTACAGACTATAGACCATACTTCAATCAAGTCGACAGACTAAATATATAGTCCTTTGACAAATCGAGAATATTTTCAGATTTTGTAAATTTTTTTCCACAATTTATCGAGGAAACTTACTGAATTTTGTCCCTATTCCATTTATTTGCTTTCTTTTTTAATTTTTTAACCTCGACTTACCTTTTTCATTAAAATGCTGCGGCAATTGTATATCAATCGATTCGAAATAATCGCGAACCTCATTACAATGTTGATTCGCCGATTCTGTAAGAGTAGAATCGCGACGTTGCAAACGTCTATTATGACTGTGATGATGACTATGATGCTGTAGCTGTTGTTGTTGTTGTGAGTCTAAATCCAAATTTTTAGCCGATGTTGAGACAACAAATGTACCAACCAATATCACTGAGATAATGGTGAATTTCAATAAAGTATTATTAAGATAGGGGGATGATGATAAATTCTGTTTTAAGGCCATGATGAAGGGTTTAACAACACTTTCGTTTGTTGTTGTTGTAATAAATTATTATAAAACAAATTTGAAAGAGAAATTAAAGGGTTTCTTTCTTATGGATTGAAGTAGGAAATTTATTGAAAAATTACTTTTTATAAAAATTTTATAAATTTTTAGGATTTTTTTATATAAATAATAGTTATATATTGCTTTTTTAGATTTTTTATATTATTTAAGGTTTTTTGGAATTTTTTAAAAAATTTTATTTTTTTGAAATTGAACTTTTTTGTAATTTTTTTTTACATTTTTTATTAAAAAAGTTTGTTTTTTATTTTTACTTTTTATATAATTTTGGTCTCACTTTTTGTTTATTTATTAGATTGTAGATATTTTTTAAATTTAAAAAAAATTTTCCTTGTTTTTGAAATGAGTATTTTTTAGCACATTTTTTTTTCAATTTATTTTTTTCTTTAGATTTTAATTTGTTGCTTTTGTTATTTATTTTTTCGAAAATTTATTTTCGTTTATTTTTTTTTTTTGTAAAATTTGTTGTTTTCTTTTCTATTTATTAAAGATATGATTTGTTTTTTATTGCTGTTGTTATTGGCCTTAATTTGTGCGTAGTTTTAATGATTTAGCTCCTAAGATACTTTTGTATCTTATGGATTTTTTTCACGTATCTGTGGAAAAAACAAAACAAAAAAAGCTATTATTAGTTAGGTGTTTGTTATTTTAGAAATATTTATGTTTTTTTTTTTTTTAAAGAATTGTAGAAAATTTTTAAAAGTATCTTTAAGATACCTAGTGATTTGTGTATCTTTAAGATATTTTGGGAATATTTTTCATAATTTTAACAATTTTTTCTTTGTTTTAGTCTATTATTTTATAAATCTTTAAAAATATTTTATAGATTTGTTATAAAATTCGAAATTAATTTTATATCTTTAAGATATTTTTTTTTTCAAGAAAATTTTGTATCTATTAAATCATTTCTTTAAAAATAGTTGTTTTTCATCATTAACCATATATATTTTTTTTATAAAAATAATTTATAGCATTTTTCTACATTTAAATGTGTGTATTTTTTTCTATATAGCTTTAGATACTTTTGTATCTTTTAGCTAATTTAGAAAAATCAAGTTCATTTTTTCCACATGTAACAACATTTATATATTTTTTATAAAAAATTTATAAATTCTAAATAAATATCTATAGCTATTTTGAGTAGGCCTCTTATAATCGTTGTTGTTTTTTTTTATCATGCTAAAGATACTATTGTATCTTATGTTGTTTTTTAATATTAAAACTCTTTAGAAAAAACAACAACAAACTATTATTTAATAGTTTATTTAATTTATGTTCTATATATGTTAAAATATATTTTTTTAGATTTTTTTTATTAAAAAAATATATGAGGAATTTTGGCGTCATTTTCATTTAAAAAACTATTACAAAAAAATAATAAAAAATATACATTTTGTAGATACAATGTAGTAACTATTATGATTTATTAAATCTAAATCTTGATTTATTTTTTGGACTTTTCTATTTAAATAGCATTCAAAGATATTTATTGAATATTCGCGATTTATTCATGAGTTGTAAGTTAAAAGTATATCTAATCATACATTTATAGCTTTCTGAACATAAATCCGATTTTGACAATCTAAACAGCTGCTGAAAGGTCATCAGTAGTCCTTCTTCAAAATTCATATGAAAATTTATTGGTTCTTTTATTGGTATCACGAAGAAAATGCTAACAAATTTATTCATAATTTTCCGTTTTATCAAGTCAAAAGTGTCATGAATGAAGCTGCTTTGAACAATCATAACTTTTTAAATTGCAACTCGTTTCCATAGGTTTAAACAACATTTGAAAGGTCAAGAGGTCTTCAATGAATTCCACATTAAAGGTTATTATTTAATATTTTATTAGTGGAATTAGAAACAATTTTACACAATTTTCAGTTTTAATAACACAAAAAATTCAGATTTCAAGTTAATTTGAACAATCATAACTTTTTGAATGGCAACAGGATTTAATCAGTTTAAACTGCATTTGAAAGATAAAGGGGTATTCTTTGAATTTCATATGAAAGGTCATTGGTTACCCTTTTAGTACTAGAGAGGAAATCTGACAAATTTTTACTCAATTTTCAGTTTTCTTAAGACAAAAATTTGACAATTTTGAATACTCAGTTTAAGTACAGTTCGAAATTTCTAGAGACCTGCTTTGTATAGCATATGAAAGTTGATTAGTTCTCCATTCAAATGGTGAAGAGGTCTTATTTGAATTCCACATAAAAGGTCATTGGTTCCCCTGTTAGTATCAAGAAGAAAATCTAAAAATTTTTTAACACAATTTTCAGTTTAGAACATTCATAACTATTTGAAATGCAACTGTAATTCATCAGTTTCAACTGAATTTGAAAGTTCAAGGGGTCTTCTACGAATTCCATATGAAACCTTATTGATTTCTCTTTTGATTTTAAAATTTGAACTATTTTTTTATAAAAAGTTGTCAATTTTACAAATTATGTAACTTTAAACAATCAGAAGCTTTTCCAACAGTTATCCGATTTTATTACAGCATTTTTGCAACTTAAAGTCTTCTCAGTGGCCTCCGGTAGGTTAGTGGTTAGTATTCTAGTCTGGTAGACCTAAGGTGGTGGGTTTGATTCTCACCTAAGGCACTGGTTAAGGAGCGCACAACCTAGGCTCGATAGAGGCCTAGGTGTATTTCTTCGGATTTGATGTATATATGTTCATCCTCCTCTTAAACTAACTAAAGTTTTCCGAACCTTTGGAACTATTTAAGCTGAATTTAAAAAGTTTTCTTTAAAGGGTCATATGAAACCCTAATGACTTTTTTGAAGATTTTTGAAATTTTAAGTTCTTTTTATAAAAAAGTAAACAAATTTGATATATCAAGTAACTTTGGACATTTAGAACTTCTACAGCTGTTATCCGATTTTATCACTTTAAACAGCATTTGAGAGGTCATGAGGTCATCTACTTTATATATTTCTTCTATATTATTGCAACTTAAAGTGTTTCCAACTTTTCAAACTATTTAAGCTGAATTTATAAAGTAAAAGGTTGATATGAAGCCCTATTGATTTCTTTTAAGATATAAAAAAGTTAAAAATTTCACAAATCAAATAACTTTGAACATTTAGAACTAGTTCATCTGTTAACCGATTTTATTACTTTAAACAGCATTTGAGAGGTCATGAGATCAACTTAAAGTCTTTCCAACTTTTCGAACGATTAAAGCAGAATTTATAAAGTTAAAGGTCATATATAGCCTTATTGACTTCTCTTTACAATTTTGATATTGTATTATTACGCATTTTGGAATATATATAACTTTTTGTAATTGAAAGTTAAAGAGGTTTTCTTTAGTTCCTTGAACATTTTAATTAAGTTTCAGAATATTTATTCTATTAATAGTTTTATTGAAAATGAAAAATTTCAGAATAAATATATTCAAACACGTTTGATCAGGTATAACTTTCTAAGTTGAGAAGCGATTTCCTCCATTTTAGCAACATTTGAAAGATCAAGAAGTCTACTTTGTAATCCAAATGAAAAATTCTTAAAATATATTCACTCGTCAAGTCTTTGTCATAACTTTTTATGTTTAAATGCGATTTATTCCAATTAAGCAGCATTTAATACATCAAGAAGTCTATTATTCTTATTTAAAAAAGGTCCATACGAATTCATTACATGTTTAAGTTTTGTTTAAAATACATTTTGTTCACGATTGTAATTTTAAGCTTTCATAACTTGGAAAATATGGTTTTAAGAAATCAAACTTTTTTGAACGCCTTTAACTTTTGAAACTGCAACACGATTTTAATAATTTTATCAGTATTTGATAGATCATGATGTCTACTTTCTAAAACACTTTTATTATATTTTAAAAGCTTAATGACTCCATTTCTTAACAGTTTTAAGTTTCGTTAAAATGAAAAAATTCTTCAAAGTTTTCATAACTTTGAAAACTGTAGTCAGATTTTATTGTTTATAACTGCATATTAAAGGTTATTAGGGTCTTCTATTAAAGTCTTTAAAAATTAATAAATTTATTTAGAAATTTAATTTTGTTTAAAGTCATAAATCAAGCAAAATTTTAAACACTTGCATTATTTTAAAATATTTTTTTTATCAATTTAAACAGCATTTGAAAGTTTAAGAGGTCTTCCTTTTTAAACCATTTAGTCAATAAATATTTATGTTTTTATTAAGAAAAGAAAAAGCTTTTAAAAGACACATAATTTTTTTAAAGGTCTTGATCCATAATCCGATTTTTCAAGGAATTTTTTTTAACACACTTTTATACAATTTATTTGAAAATTTTTTGAATTTGAAAATTTTTAACACTTTTCACAAATTTTTTAAAAATTTTTTTTCAAAAATTTACGTTTCTTTAATAGTATTTTTAATTTTATCTAAATTTTTTTAAAATTTTTAGATTTTAGTTTTTGATTTAAATTAGATTTTTATGTTTAATTATAAACTTTCTTAATAATTTTAGCATTAATTTATAGTTTTTTTCGAGATTTGTTAATTTTGTTGACTTTTTTGCACTTTTCTTGTAAAAGTATCTAGATACTTTTACTTTAAACTTTGTTTTGGTTTTAAATTCAATTACATTTTCTTATAGAAGTTTCTTTTAAAAGATTTCTTCCATATTTGTTTTAAAGCTTTTAGATTAACACTTTTAGATACTTTTATTTTTATAATTTCACTGAGAAATGTATCTTATAAATACTATGCTTAACAGCTGATTTCACATGTACGTTTTTTGTTTTTGGCTAAATTTCAAAGTATTTGCTTTTTTTTCTTTTTGATTAAATGTTTTGCTTTATTTTATTTTGCCGGTTTTTCTTTATTTTGTGTTATTTTTATGTGTATTTTTACAACAGTACGACGACAACTTTTTTTTTTGATTGTATAATATATACACACCAACTTACAGATAGATTTGAAAAAAACACACACACACAGATACACAAACACTGCTACAAATAGACTACACTCACGTTTACAATGCCAATGTACAAAAAAAAAACAAGCCATGAGCAAAAATAATAATAAAAAAAAAATCTTATAAATTCAATGAGACGCTAAAATATACACTGACAAACCAATGTTGTATTAGTATAAACGACAGACAAAGTGCCGGACTGAGATACTAAACACACATAGATACGAAAATGTATATTTACAGAAAACAACGAATAACGAAAAAAGTGCGAGATACACGCGCAAATCTCACTCACTCACTCACCGTCTGTCACTCTTAACTGAACTGAGACATACAACTTCGTTCGACATTAAACATTTGCAAATGTATGGACGACAACAGCAACAACAACACTGAAGTAGTTTCAAAAAGTTACAACAACATCAACATGAAAAGTAATAGATACAATTGACTGTGGAGCCAACCGGGGATTGTTTGTTTTTAATGTTGCCACAACTTTACCACCCTAATGCTGCCACAACATTACAAAGAGTTTGGTTGTTGGTTGCGTTTGATGGTTGGCTTTGTGTGTTGGAAAGAGAAACAAACAGAAGTTTTGTATAACAAAGGTTTGAAGTCAGCCAGACACTACGGCAGTTGGATTTTATTTCTTTTTTTTTTTTTTTGTTAAAACAACATTTAATTGTTGTTAACACGGACCCACGGTGCCACTAATGTATCTTATTCAGTGCTCAATTTTAGACAAAATGACAGACTGACGACTCTACGCAGGTTGTAGGTAGGAAAGTGCCAATGGCGTGAACAAGAAAACTTGATAAAACACTGCAGTCAAAGCAGCAGAACTGCTTAACAGTCACTTCAAGCCAAAAAAATAAAACATGAAATTAAACGCGTCAGTTGCCAATAATGTTGGTTTAAAAATTGTTTTTAAATATTTTTTTCCCGACAAAAACTTGCTCTTTAAAAATACATCTTAAAGATACTTTTTCTATACATTTCAATTAAAAATCCATCTTTAAAAAAAAAAATATTTCTCTTACACTTTAATTGCAATGACATAATCTTTATTATAAATCTCATTAATTTTTTTTACACTTTTTTTTGTTTGACTCGTAAAAATCAGGTTTATTTCTTATAATTTACAACAGTTAACACTTTTTAATTCTCAAAACAACAAAAAAGAATCTTCTTCCTGTTTTCTTTATATTCAAAATTTTATATATAATTTTTTCTATCTCGATTTTTTCACGTTTTTAGTACGAACTACCCCACACGTCTTAACGCTTTGAATGCTCGTTCACAACTGACTATGCTTTAAGAATTTAATGTGCTTCCAACATGCTAGTTAAGCTTCAAACCTTCCTACAAGTTTCGTTACAACTGTGTGGATTCTAATTCATTCATTCATTTTCCAAATGTTGCTATCCAACTTTCGCACAACTTATCAACATGTTGCCTTCATACTTGTCTGCTGTCAGACATAAAAGTATCTTTAAGTTTGTTGTTGCAGCCAATTTACCTGTTTTAATATTCTCCCTACCTGCTAAAAATAAAATATTCTTGTTATTGTCGTCGTCGTTGTTGTTGCTGCTGCTGTGTTTTTATTAGTTGTAGTATTTAACGCCATTTTTCGCCTCAATTAGCACATTTGAATTTAAAGTTTGGCGTCTCATGTGTCGTTGTCTTCTTTTCTTTTCTGCCTTTTTTTAAATTTTTGTTTCTTAATTTGTTTATGGTTTGTGGAGGTTTTTCTCTGTTGTCTTTCTTACTTTATGGGTTAATCCAGTTTTCAGGCTTTATGTAGGATAACACTTCGCTTTAGCATAATCAATTTATTGTTAAAACATAAGCCCTCGTAAGACTAAACACGAAATTGTTTGAACTAAGTAAATATTCATAAATACACAGTGCGTCAAGAAAAAATTCCCCATAAATAACATAGAACATTAGTTGCATGATATACAACTATTTTCTGTATTTTCTTTAGAAATTTTGGTTCTATACATGATATTTTATAAAAAATCCAACAACTTGGGTCTTGGTTGGTTAACGTGGTAGTTCACTGAACGCGAACTGTCAAGTAGAGTCGTAGAGACTACGTTTTGACCGGACCACTCCACTCGTCAGATGTAGTATTTATAGGATTAGATCCAGCCTGTAGCTGTGCGAAATCTGAGGATATCATTAGGCCAATATATCTCACCAAGGTTAGATATGAAGTAATTGCCATTGGGAGCGGTTTCTCTTTACACTGAGCACGAACTGTCAAGTAGAGTCGAAGAGACTACGTTTTGACCGGACCACTCCACTCGTCAGATGTAGTATATATAGGATTAGATCCAGCCTGTAGCTGTGCGAAATCTGAGGATATCATTAGGCCAAGATATCTCACCAAGGTTAGATATGAAGTAATTGCCAAGGGTTTCTCTTTACACTGAGCGCGAATTGTCAAGTAGAGTCGAAGAGACTACGTTTTGACCGGACCACTCCACTCGTCAGATGTAGTATTTATAGGATTAGATGTAGTATTTATAGGATTAGATCCAGCCTGTGCAGTCAAAGACGAGATGAAAGACCGTTTCTTTCTTTTCCTTGACTTTGCCACTGCGACAGTGATCGTTGAAAGGGAGCCCAGGCCTATTTGGTCTGCCTATTACCTAGAGTCCTGTTATTACTGCTATTAGCCTCGATATGTCCCGCCTACTTCGGTTTATAAGGGGTCTTGTGCATTTCACACAATAACTTGGCCCCTTTACATGTGTCTAGGTTATTCCACCTATTTTCAGCCTTTTGAAGAAAGAATCCGAGTTGCCATTTGAAGAAAGAATCCGAGTTGCTACTGAAACGGCGTTGGAAATGTCAAGAGCAGATCCTGTTCTGGCAAGCTCATCTGCCTGTTCATTACCGTAGTAGTCCCTATGCGCAGGGATCCAAACAAGGGTAATGTCAGACTGGAGACCCAGCCTTTGACAGATACTTCTTGCATTGTCTAACTAATGGGGAAGTGGTAGTATAAGAGTTTAGTGAGAGAAGTGCCGCTTGACTATCGACAAAGATTACTATGTTGTCGCGAATATTGAGGACTTGGGTCTTAGTCGGTATTCTCAAAATCGGGCCATTAAACCCTTTTTTGTGAATACTCTTGTCCTCGAAAGAACCGATCGCTGCGTTCTAACAAATATGAGTTTTGGGTCTGAGGCTGAGCACCAATTCATTGTCTGAATGGAGCCTGAAGCCCAATAAGTTTGCTTTAACAAACTTCTACCAAAGGTGGCGAAAGTCAAGGTCATCGAAAGAACCATGTTTTAAAGCCTTAGAGTATTAAAACATTTGAGACCTAAAAAGAGTTTTATACCAAACGATCTGTGTTCGTGGACCAATTTTCCTCTGTGTTTTATCAGACTACTTATGTCTAGAAAGTTTGCTTTAACCAACTTCTAGTAAAGGAAGTCAAAATTGGAGAGTCTTGTACCAAGAGATCTTGGTACAAGAATCCTTTACTTCTAGTAAAGGAAGTCAAAATTGGAGAGTCTTGTACCAAGAGATCTGACGCCTTTGACAAATTATTCTACTTCGTCTAAACAGTGTAAGAAGTTAATGTTATATTTTTGTAATCTATACATTCTGAGATGGGTCTACTCCTTATATACATAAATATATAGTAATCGATTTGTCTGTATGGCATAAATTTTCTGAAGTTAACTTCGGGATATTAATTTTCAATACTTCTATCAGACATTCGTTTGAAAATCATCAAAATGGGGTCAAAAATAAATAGGGTACTTCTCGCAGACACAGGGATGGAGTAAATTCAAGATTCATTCAATAATGCTCAGTTATATTACTCATTCAACTTTCAGCGTTAAGTGCAGCTTTGACGCCCAGACCCTCAAGTGAATAATAAGATTAGGACATCTGAATATAATTTATAAAAGTCAGCTTCTCAAATCCCTCAGGTTTAGATCAAGCCCTTAAAGTATGATGGAGTTCTACTAGATTGATCAATTAAGAATATACGTTCTGGAATTTGTAAATGGTAGAAGCATAATCCAGTTAACTGTCCACTCTGAAGATAAAATCAAGAACCTACCCAGTTGTAGATACAAAATGTTTATCGGAGTAATCTTATGTACAGGCACTTAAATCATTCTGGTTTTCCAGGAATAGACTAATTTCTCAATATCTAAATCGTAAGACCCAAAGATCTGTATTTTGTTAATGGTGCAATTTTATTAGGGTAGATTGTTGGTCCTGTATTTTTGTACCACTAAAGATAATGTCCAGAGCCTGTAGCATTCCAATCGATATTGTTAGTCTCACATCCAATCATAGACAAGAACTGCCGAAGTATCTAACGGAGCTTAGTATCTAAGAGCATTTATATAAAGATCGAGATTTTTAAGATTAGTCCAGTTAACTGCAAATCTGGCTCTTGTATATATATATATAAAGGTTTATAGGGCAGAATACAGCAATTCTCTTACCTCTAAAGTTTAAATCAAAGTCCTGAAGAAATCTTTTCAACATCGTCGAGTCTCAGATATGATAAGTTTAACGGTTCAACTATACATATTTATGTATAAGTGTTTAAGTCATTTGGGTTTTCCAGTATAATGGTGTTCACAATAAACCAATGAAGAATAGATTGTGGTTGCCTGCCAGGTTCTTGGTATTTTATATAAACAGTAAAAGTTTATGAATGTCAGAAGCTCTCCGGATAACAGCGGGAAAAGGTTTAATTTTTTTAGAACAAAGGCAAAATACCAACTTTTTCACAGATCTTTAAGTGGAAACCCCTTAACCAATTTAACCCATGTATGTCAATACAAAATACTCTATAAGAAAGGAAATGAGACCCCTCACAACTTCTCTTATACTTCCTTCGCCTAAGCTCGAATTAATGGTCTCGCTCTTCCAGATAATCCCCTACGATATCGTACATAAATTTTCTTGAGCAATCTACTTATAGCTTATGTAAAAATTATATTTTATCGAGGCGGCTGTCCATTATTTTGCTGTTGTTTGCGGTTTTATTTTATTTCTTACTTTCGTTCTCTTTTGTAGTTTTGCTAACAATTTCATTCCAATGTTTTAGCCTTAATTTGAATTGAGTTGAAGGACACTTTTTTGTTTTATATTCTTTCCCTTTTCTGTACGGTATTTGTTTCTGTTTTGGGGTTTTCTGATTTAAGCCGCTAACTGCCAATTGGTAGAAATGTCCGACCATCCGTATTTCTTTCCCAACTACCTAAATACCCTTTCTATGGCAAAAACTGTAAAATGAAACATAGTAATTTTCATACATCACTACCTAATTTTGTTGTCTATTCTAGGAGTCTAATTAATTTTATTTGACTTTTGGGATTTAACCCAACGTGTGCTAATTAAGTTGTCGCTGTTGATTTTAGTTATTGAACAAATTCCCTGAAATTATTTAGTGTTTTAAAACTAGTTTGGGAAAATTATCACTGCAAATATAGGAAGGTATGCATTGTTAAATGGTTTAAGTTTATTGCACTATGGCTTAAGTTGGCAAATCTTCTATTTGAAATATCCTATATTGTAAAAGTATTCAATGGTATGTGAAGCCATGACCAAGTAAGTCTATGAATATTATTACTAAATTATTAATATCTCCGAAGTACTTTTTAACTGTAAATTGTGTGTTTTAACCATTTAATTTTCGCTTTACAATAGTAAAAATTAATTATTTAAAATTTCTATATAATATTATATTCATTTAACTTAAATAAAAAAACAATATTTAGTAAAGAACTCGGCTTAAACGTTTGATGCTGTTGTTGTGTTTTATGCAGCAGCAAAAACAACAATAACAAACAAATATTTTGTGCAACACATACTCAAACACACATCCAAGCCCACAGCAATACAACAGGAACAGCTACAGCAAAGAGGGAACAATGAATTTGTACAGGTAGAAAAATATTTTAACCACACACATACACATAACCATTATGCAAGTATTTTTCATACACTTGAATGTTCACATAAATTCGCTTGTGCATATTAAGACGGCTACAGTTGTTTGAAGATCAATAGTATTATGGAATCTATTCCTGAACTAGAAGTGAACTAAAGCTGAACAAGAAACTGAACTAGAACTAACCTAGAACTGAAACTAGAAACTGAACTAGAACTGAACAAAAACTGACTAGATCTGAACTAGAACTGAACTAGAAACTGAACTAGAACTGAACTAGAACTGAAACTAGAACTGAACTAGAACCTGGAACTAGAACTGAACTAGAAACAGAACTAGAACTGAAACTAGAACTGAACTAGACTGAACTAGAACTGAACTAGCAAATGAACTAGAACTGACCTAGGAACTGAACTAGAACTGAACTAGAACTGAACTAGAAACTAAACATAGAACCTTGAACTAGACTGAACTAGACACTGAACTAGAACTGAACTAGAAACTGAACTAGAACTGAACTAGAACTGAACTAGAACTAGAACTGAACTAGAAACGGAACTAGAACTAGACTGAACTAGAACTGAACAGACTGAACTAGAACTGAACTAGAACTGAACTAGAAACTGAACCTAGAACTGAACTAGAACTGAAACTAGAACTAGAACTAACTAGAACTGACTAGAACTGAACTAGACTGACTAGAACTGAACTAGAACTGAACTAGAACTGAACTAGAAGGAACTAGAACTGAACTAGAACTGAACTAGAACTGAACTAGAACTGAACTAGAAACTGAACTAGAACTGAACTAGAACTGAACTAGAACTGAACTAGAACTGAACTAGAAACTGAACTAGAAACTGAACTAGAACTGAACTAGAACTGAACTAGAACTGAACTAGAACTGAACTAGAACTGAACTAGAACTGAACTAGAATTGAACTAGAACTGAACTAGAACTGAACTAGAACTGAACTAGAACTGAACTAGAACTGAACTAGAACCTGAGCTAGCACTGACTAGGGGTGAAAGATCTTTTTTCGTGTTGAATTTTAGAATTCTCTACATTGAAAGTATGATTAAGGTTCAGTTGCATTCGTTGCAATAAAAAATATGATATGGTCGGAAACTTAAGTTGCTTATTTGTTCGATAACACTACTTAGTTTCTCTTTAACTAACAGTTAAGAAATTCTTTATTAGTGTAGAGCTCAATGATGTCTCATTCTATCGTCTGTATCCATTTTACTTGGATTATTTTATTATATTGCTGACTGTTGCTCGCTTAAGAGTAAGACATGATTGAGCATGTTTGTTAGTCGTTGAGTGTGTGAAAATTTTAAATTAAATTGTATTAAAAAAATGGAAAAAATAAATAATCAAAAGTTTGTTGTTATTGTTATAGCTGCTTTTTCAACATTATGTCTGCATTTGATTTTTATGCTCAACATCTTCTGATAGTGGTGATGGTGGTAGTGGTGGCAATAATGCAAGGATAACAATTAATAAAATGTTGTGTGTGTGAGGGGTTTATATAAAAATTTGATTTAAATTTATATTCTGTAGCTAAACATTAGCTAAAAGTTTAATTTTGTTTTAATAATTTTAAAACATATGCGAAACTTCTCTACATTTGATATTTTATAATACAGTTTGTTAGCATTTTAGCAGAATATCGGGAATAACACATAAAAGTAATGCTTTATGACATTTTTAGCAAAATTTGAATATAATGAAAGCGTTCTAACTGAAATAATCAGGTTTCTAAAAGTTATTGCATAAAAACTCGTAGCATTTAAACAAAAAACATTTTTTTTTTTGTGACAATTTTACTTTTAATGCAATAATTTAATATTTAAACTATTAAAATTAAATCCAGTTTTTTTGGGAGTAATTTGCATACAACAAAAAAAAGCATAAGAGAGATTCTCTTAAGTCCCGAGAGAAATTGCATATAAATAATCCAAGATTCTGGAAACAGATCATCATTCAGTTTTTTACCAAACAAACGAATAATACACAACAATTTAAACAAAATGAAATTCTTCATTGTTTTCGCTGCTCTCTTCGCCCTCGCTTTGGCTGCTCCCGCTGAACACCAAGCTGAAATCGTTCACCAAGAATCTGATGTTGAACCTGAGGGTTTCAGATTCCTTACCGAAACCTCTGATGGTACCCATCACGATGCCGAAGGTAAGGTAAAGGATGTTGGCTCTGAACACGAAGCCATCGTTGTTCACGGTTCTTACTCCTGGGTTGATGAAAAGACTGGCGAAAAATTCACCGTTAACTATGTTGCCGATGAAAACGGTTTCCAACCTGAAGGTGCTCATTTGCCCAAACCCGAACATTAAGTGAAAGTATGAAGTGAATTGTTAAATTGTTGTTTAAAATAATTTAATAGTTTATGATTTTTGAAAAAGAAATAAATGAATATGAATTTTAAAATTTTATAAAAATCTTGATTTTTAATTGTTTTAAGTAGCTGAAAAGTTTTTGACGAAAATCTTTGTAGTGAAAAGTCGAAATCGAAAATAAAGGTTTCGAGAACAATATCACAGTTTATACATATATGGGCAATTTCGTGTCAAGTGACCCAACTCATAAAATCGATTTGGATGAAATTTGCACCAGGGTTAGTGCTATTGTATAGTAGGCCAGGCACAGCTCTATCGGCCAAGAACTGCCGGACTTAGAGGGGGTTAAAATTGTAAATTTTGGTCATACAAAGTTTTATTCAAATGAGTGTAACTTTTCACCTATTAGTCCTAGCAAAAATTGTTCAAAGGAGTTCAGATAGCTATTTCTTCATTATTTCCACTTTTTTTAATTTAAAAACTTTTTTAATTTTTTCGGATTAGACTGTATTCCACATTACATAATTATTTTTAAATCGCTAAGGTGATGGGTAGAGGTTATCCAATAAAAAGTTGTCTCAACCACTATTTAATTACCTTCGATATTAGTTAGTTTGAATGCTTGTTATATCAAGCTCAAAGAAATACACCTGGGCCTCCATCGGGCCTGTAGTGCCCTCCTTTAACAGTGTCTCTGGTGGGAGTCGAACTCAGGACCTCCAGTCTAACATACATACTATAACACTAACCACTATCCTACCGGAGGTACATTAGACTAATATCCCTTCGATATTGGGCTTAAAACTCTACGGAAAATGGGTTCTATTAGCAGTTTAAGATTCAACCGCTGGTCTATAAAAATAGTGCAAAGAACCAAAACTATCAAAATTTTCTGACCAATTTATAAGTAAAGAAAATCGTCAAGAAGCTTTTGCGAATCTGTAGACTACACAAAAAACTCTATCAGACTTAGTATGGGGCAATTTAATCGAAACAATCTTGAAAATAATATATAGCAGAGTTGATTAAGCTATGCCCGTCTATCTATCTGTATATCGGTTTGTAAGGTACCAAAATATCTAGAACCAAATCTTGAATAATTCTATAATTTCGAAAATATAAAGATATAAGAAATTCCAATATGGAATATCTTCAAATTATTGTCGACTTCAAACTATCCTGAAAACTAAACACCTACTGTAGAGCTTAGAAGGCAATGGTAACCTACTACTATCTGTATTAAGATGTTCAGGATAAAATAGGGACTTAGTCCCAACATAGTTCAATAAAAATACATACACAGAGGGAAAAGGAAATAACATTTAGACAACGGATTGTTTGTCAATAGTGAGCTTACCACGTTTGTTAACATTTAGACAACGGATGTGTATGAGTATGAAATTTAGATTTCGACAACGAATTGTTGCAATGTTGTCAACATTACAAAGTGTTGTCGTACGTATGTATATACTTTGACAACGGATGGTATTGAAAAATTATAAACAGTTTGGTGTCAATTTGGTACCAGGTGTGTATCTTTCTTTTTCTCTCTGTGTAGCTGTAGTACGTCCTATTTTTGCAATCTCTAGGATGGTGGACTTTAACTAAAATAAATTTTATTGTACAACTTATTCCTATCAATTTTCGGATGTTAGATTTTCTATCATTATTTCTATGTTAAACATAGCTAACTTCTGGAGAAAACACGATTTCCCCAGATTCTAATATGTATTTTGATTTATGTTACTCTCAGCCGGTGTATAAACAACAAATGAATTTTCTATAAAAATTCTCTTTAAATACATACTTGATTCTAAAGTATTATCAAAAAATATAATAAATTTTGCCAACCAAGTCACCGAGACATGGTCGATTTTATGCATATTGCAGTTATATAAATTTTGACTACAATAAAGAAAACCAGTTTTTTTAATGATTTGCATAAATACTTAGAAGAAATGTCTTTAAAAAAACAAGCTTTAACATTTTTGGATTCAATACTAAACACAATCTTATGATTTAAAAAAAATCCCTATAAAAACTTTTAGATTCGTTTAGAACATTATCATTCAGTTTTTACTTTCGAACAGAATAATTCAATACAAAATGAAATTCTTCATTGTTTTCGCTGCTCTCTTCGCCCTTGCTTTGGCTGCTCCCGCTGAACACGGTGCTGAAATCGTGCACCAAGAATCTGATGTTGAACCTGAGGGCTTCAGATTCCTTACCGAAACCTCCGATGGTACCCATCATGATGCCGAAGGCAAAGTAAAGGATGTTGGCTCTGATCACGAAGCCATCGTTGTTCACGGTTCTTACTCCTGGGTTGATGAGAAGACTGGCGAAAAATTCACCGTCAACTATGTTGCCGATGAAAACGGTTTCCAACCCGAAGGTGCTCATTTGCCCAAACCCGAACATTAAGTTTTTGACTGAAAATAAGTTGAATTGTTTTGTTAAATCATTTAATAGTTTTTTTATTTTGAAAATAAATGAAGTAGAATAATTAAATTGATTGGAATGTTTATTTGATTTATGTGTTAGGAAGTGTTGGTTGTAATGATCAATTTCTGTTTGAATTTATAGTTTTTTTTTACTAATAAATACATATATCTTGGATTAGTTGATGCCTATTAACCGGGAATTTACCGAATTCTGTTATCGACAAATTTAGTCATAAATACTTCGATTGTTAAGTTTGATATACATATATATGTACATGGCGCCATCCTCTTGAAACAATATCACTCCCGGATCATTGTCATTAATATGTTGAATCTAAAAAAGATTTATCATAGTGCGATGAGGATCATCATTGATGGTAACGCGAGCTCCAATGATGCCAAGATCATGTAAAAAACATTTGTTTATTTACGGAAAAATCCTAAGATGTTTGCATCCTGGATTCCGTTATCTTCTTTTTTATAAAATCTAAATACAACAACAACATAAAACAGTAAGGCAGCTTGATATTTAATGAACAAAATATATTTTGAAAATACATAGGCTGTTTCGGAATTTTGCTCATATCTCCGTTGCTAACAGTCAACTTCTCGAAACTCAAGATTTGGATCACGAAAATATCTGGGATCTTTAGAAAATTGTTTAAAACAGGTTGTCGGTCAGATCTTAATCGATTCGATTTCTCTAAAACATATATAATAGTATTACTCGAGATTTGGATCCAGACATATCTGCGGTCTTTAGAAATTTGATTTTAAACGATAGGCAGTCAGACAATGCGTAATCGACCTGACTTCTTGAAAGCATATAGAATTATATATATATCTAGGGTCTTCATAAAATTGATTTTAAACGACAGGCAGTCGGACAGAGATTAATAAACTCCGTAATCTATAGGCATCTCAAATATACAAACTTAATGATCAACTTATATAAACGCTTCACACGAAGGTGAAGTGTTTAATAAATCTTATTTATGACCAGATAGGTGACTTTTTGTTGGTTTGCCGGTTCGAGAGAAGCTAGAGGGATAAAGTTTACCGAAATATTCTTTATTGAAATCTTTCCAAAATCGACTCTATAAGATCTCCTTCAAAAAATACTTTTGAATATACATATATCAACTAATTTTTCCATGGATAGATCCATAATTAATCCTAAGTACCCTCCACCGCTTTTTCAGAAAATCGCTTTAATATTAATAAATTAAATTAAAAATCCAAAAAAAATCGATAAAAACTATTTGGTATAAGAAATAAATTACTTTCTCGAATTCTGAAGAGATCAGTTCATAATTGACTCAAATCCACAAACAGGCCCTATTCCGAAAATAATCGAATTTCTATAAAAAAGATAAAATAAGCTCAAATGAATACATTTTCATTTATGTTTCAAGTTATTTACTAATATTTAATTATGACCAACAACCCACTGTGCATTATGAATTTTAAGTTTATTGCAAGAATATAAATTTTAACTGCAACAAAACAAAAAAAATCCAGTTTTATTTTAATTATTTGCATAAACATTTAGAAGAAATTTCTTTAATACAACAAACTTTAACATTTTAGGATTCGGTGCAAAAAAAAAAAAAAACACAAAATTAATAATTTCAATATAAAAACTCCAAGATTCATTATGAAAATCATAATTCAGTTTTTACTTTCGAACAGAATAATTCAATACAGAATGAAATTCTTCATTGTTTTCGCTGCTCTCTTTGCCCTCGCTTTGGCTGCTCCCGTTGAACATGGTGCTGAAATCGTTCACCAAGAATCTGATGTGGAACCTGAGGGCTTCAAATTCCTTACCGAAACCTCCGATGGTACCCATCATGATGCCGAAGGCAAAGTAAAGGATGTTGGCACCGAACACGAAGCCATCGTTGTTCACGGTTCTTTCTCCTGGGTTGATGAGAAGACTGGCGAAAAATTCACCGTTAACTATGTTGCTGATGAAAACGGTTTCCAACCCGAAGGTGCTCATTTGCCCAAACCTGAACATTAAGTTGAATTTAATATATTAAAAGACCTTTGAATTTAATAGTATTTTTGGAAAATATATGTTGCAATAGAATAATTAAATTTTGTAATGGTTTTATTTATTGAATTATTTTTTTGGAATTATGATGGAGAGGGATATATTTGGATTACCCCATTGTGCATTTTATAAGAATATCTAGCTGTGCATGTCCGTCTATCTCTTGAAGGCATGATAGTGCCTAAATGTAGGAAACAAGCAGAATGAAATTTTCTACATATTTATGTTCTCCACGGAAAAGGTTTATTTGGTTTAGAGAAGACCCCAAGTATATCAAGTATTAAACATTAACAAACCAACCAAAACTTAATTTTGAAAAAAAAAAATGGCCACTCGATTATCGTTTATGAAAAACAGAGCAAGCATTTCCTATGCCCGCGTGCTTTTCGGCCGTTACTGAATTTACAACAACGTACTCACTCGTATTAAAAACTCATTCAGTCTCGTTTGAGCGTTCATTGAACGAGGTTGTGTTGTCACATGTCTGCTAAAGCAGGGATGGACATATAATTTATAATTTTTTTCTAAATAAACGTATTTTTAAAGATTTTTTAATCCTCTTTAGCTATTTTATGCAAATTAGTTTATTGGATCAAAAAATCGTTTTCTCTATGTTTAGGAACAAAAACATATCTTCTATAGAAATTGAAACTAAGACTGATATCCTTAAGTGATTAGTGCTGAGTAGATAACTGTTTGGTTTTTAAAACCATTATAAATCGACTTTCGAACAATCGACTTTTTGTCGAAAAAAGTTGAAGTCGACTATTTTGTTTCAAAAAAGTCTGTGAAAAAAGTCGGAAAGT
The DNA here is from genome assembly GCF_015586225.1 of Lucilia sericata. Classification (NCBI taxonomy): domain Eukaryota; kingdom Metazoa; phylum Arthropoda; class Insecta; order Diptera; family Calliphoridae; genus Lucilia; species Lucilia sericata. Next base: position 16,202 of record NW_023995327.1, on the reverse strand, counting down.
CGACTTTGTTAATAAAAGTCGAAAAAAGTCGAAAAGTCTGAAAGTCGAAAAAAGTCGATAAGTCGAAGAAAGTCGAAAAGTCGAATAAAGTCGAAAAAAGTCGAAAAGTCGTAAAAGTCGAAAAAGTCAAAAACTCCAAAATTGTAGAAAAAAATCAAAAAACAGTCGAAAATTTTAAAAAAGAGAAAAAAATGTCAAAAACTCTAAAATTGACGGAAAAACTCGAAAAAAATAAAAAAATAGTCGAAAGAAAGTCGAAAATAGTCAAAAAGTCGAAAAAAACGAAAAGTCGGAAAAAGTCGAAAAAAGTCGGAACAAGTCGAAAAGTCGGAAAAAATCGAAAAGTCGACTATTACTTTTCATAAAATGCAAAAAGTCGACTTTTAACTAAATAAAAAAAGTCGAAAAGTCGACTTTTCGTTTCAACTATAGAACCCTAGTGTAGAGATTCATTATTTTAACAATCGGGGTGTACTAGTATTAATACTTTGTTGATATTCAATATGAAGATTACAAGAAACTGTGTTATGATGGAGTATATAAACTGATGAAGCTTCTCCTTAACTTGGAGGTCTTTTAATTCCTACGATCGTAGAGCGTGATACATACTCAATCATGCTAGAGGCTTGTACCAAGATGTACATAGTCTGTGATCTTTTTAGATCGGAGCATTCACGAGAAAAGTGTTTTATCTTCTTCGCCTAAACAAATTATGTAGTTCTTTTTAGGTGGGTAGAAAATAGGATCAGAAATGCGTCCTATAATATTAGTATCTAGTAGGTATGTTTCTAAGAAGCTTAACGTATGTCAAAGGCAGAGAAAATCAACGTCCTTTTCAGTGCATGATAGGACCAGACCATTTTAAATCGTACACAGAGGAAAAAAAATGTACACGCCTGGTAACAAATTAACATCAAATTTTTCAATAACATCCGTTGTCAAGTATATACAAGAACATCTAATGTTGACCACGCAACGTTGTCAACATTGCAACAATTCGTTGTCGCTATCTAAATTTTATGCATATCCGTTTTCTAAAAGTTAACAAACGTGGTAAGCTCACTATTGATAACGGATTTTGAGCTTACCACGTTTGTTAACTTTTAGACAACGGATGTGCATAAAATTTAGAATTTCTTCTAAGTTGGGATAGGAAATGAATGTGCGAAGCATACTTCTAGAAAACTCCTTAAATTTAAATAACATAAAAACAACAATTCAATTTAATTATTCTATTTCATTTATTTTCAAAATAAAAACCTATTAAATTATTTAACAAAACAATTCAACTTTCGCCGGATTTATTATCACACAAGCACTTAATGTTCGGGTTTAGGCAAATGAGCACCTTCGGGTTGGAAACCGTTCTCATCGGCAACATAGTTAACGGTGAATTTTTCGCCAGTCTTCTCATCAACCCAGGAGTAAGAACCATGAACAACTATGGCTTCATGATCAGAACCAACATCCTTTACTTTGCCTTCAGCATCATGATGGGTACCATCGGAGGTTTCGGTAAGGAATCTGAAGCCCTCAGGTTCAACATCAGATTCTTGATGGACGATTTCAGCACCATGTTCAGCGGGAGCAGCCAAAGCGAGGGCGAAAAGGGCAGCGAAAACAATGAAGAATTTCATTTTGTATTGAATTATTCTGTTCAAAAGTAAAAACTGAATTATAACTTTCTCTCATAAGCTTAAAGCTTTTATAGATCTATTTTGGGGTTGTTTTTTGGTGGGTATTGCATAGCAAAATGTTAAAGTTTATTTTTCTTAAAGAAATTTGTTTAAAGTATGTATGCATATTAATAAAATAAAAACTGGATTTTATTTTTATATTTTAAAATATAGAATTATTGCATTGGGTATAAATCACTGAAATTGCACAGTGGAACCGGATAGTAAAGATAATGTAGTAAATTTAGATAATTTAAGTGATTTGGTAAATGGTGTCTCAACATTTTATGCTGTTCGACCAAGAGTAAATCAACATGTAAAAGACTAAAGTCTAAGGTCCTGGTTGATCTTACTTGATATATCAAAGTACTCTTTGTAAGCGACAGCGAATACAGTCTTCACTTTCCTTAGCGTAGATAACTGAGAGCGAGGACAGTAGTGTGATGCTTTATTATACTCTAAGTAAATTCATTGTACTCCAAGTAAATTGTGATTTATTTTATTTACTGTACAAATCAAATTTTTGCATGAATTTTGCAATACCCTGTAAAATCTGTTTCTTTATAACTTTTAAAGTTTTTCATATAGAAAAGAGTTTCGTTATTTCAAAGATGTTTATGATCACAAATCATGTTGCATTTTTTCATAACATTAAAAATTTTAGGATCTAATATATTCAAATTTTCAATATAAAAACTCTGATGATTCGTTAGTGAAATCATTATTCAGTTTTTACTCTCGAACGGAATAACACAACAATTCAAACAAAATGAAATTCTTAATTGTTTTCGTTGCTCTCTTCGCCCTCGCTTTTGCTGCTGAACAACATGCCGAAATCGTTCACCAAGAATCTGATGTTGAACCTGAGGGCTTCAGATTTCTTACCGAAACCTCCGATGGTACCCATCATGATGCCGAAGGTAAAGTAAAGGATGTTGGTACAGAACACGAAGCCATTGCTGTTCACGGTTCTTATTCGTGGGTTGATGAGAAGACTGGCGAAAAATTCACCGTCAATTATGTTGCTGATGAAAATGGCTTCCAACCTGAAGGTGCTCATTTGCCCCAACCTCAACATTAAGTTGAATTGTTTTGTTAAATAAATTAATAGTTTTGGAAATAAATTAAATGGAATAATTAATTCTATTAATTCGTTTTGTTATTGAAAGTATTTTGTCCAACATTGAAAGTTTCGATTGGGAGATCAAAGGTTTTTAGTTGATACTGAGGACATCAGAGTGGTTTGATCATTATAATTTTTTTTTTTTAAGAAGTCTTTCATAACACAAGCCACAATGATAAAGCTTTTTAGAAACAATTTATCTAAATCTCAGTATTATTTGGTGTGCCGATTCCGAAGATGCCAATATATAAGTGGTGTCATACACCTATTTTCCACATCTTTTTCTCTAAGCGGTCGTGACTATATATTTGTACTTGATATGGAACAGCTGATATCAGATTCTGTTTCAACAGCTAAAAATCATTGAAATAGGTTTAAAAAAAGTTTCTTACAAACCTTGATTTTGTTGACCTGCATAATCTATTCGGTAGACATATCGGTTAAGCGATCTAAGCCTCATTATCTCACTGTTAGGGAGAGGTTGTTTATCGTTAGGAAAACGAACATTGTCTAAACAAATCTGTGACAACAAGGAAAAAGTACATAAGTTGCTTTTTGTACTTTTCAGGAAATCGTTTTAAAGTTTTAAAATTCCTATACAAAACTATAGAATATCTCATTTAAAATGTGAATGAAATTTTTTCTTGTTTTGAACTGATTTTTATAACCAATTGATACAACATAGAGTTGAGTAAACTGATTTCAAATAACTTGAGATATGTACTTTTTCATTTTTGCCACAGAACTTCTCTCAAATCTAAATCATCCCAAATTATCAATTATTGACTTGTCGAAGATCACACAGTGACATAATTGAATAAGATTACAAAAAGGAAATAAAAATCTTATTTCTAAGTGATTGGACCATCTAGTCCGACCATTGATAGCTCAAGAGGTCTCCAATATAGAGCATCTCAGGGATATAAAACATTAGACGAGTACTAAGTTCTAAAGAATTAAAATTAATATATAATGTTCCACTTTTCACTCACCCTATATAGGGCGGTAAAGGAATTGTTTAAAAAAAGCTAAAAAAAATTCAAGGAACGGACCAGGGTTATTCAAAATTTATACATATTTATGTATAATTCAAATTTTAATGAAATGTACTCAAATCGCATAGATGATGCCAATAAATGAAAACTAATTTTGTAAAATTCAATATTGTCTTAATCATCTTGATAAGGGGTTCTATAATCACTCCCTTATCAATATAAGACAATATAATCTTAAAAATCTTATTTTCAGTATTTTTGAAAACGTTTTTCGTAAATGCTTGGAAAACAAATTTCAGATTTTTTGGACTTAAAAATTTCTCACCAACAATCCCTTTATCGGTCTAGATATTAAAATAAAGATTTAATTGTTCTTCATAAAATCCCCAAATTCCTTTAAACTCCCCAAAAAACTTCCATAGAATTTAAATTTACATTAAAATCGTTTGAATTTATTTAATTTGTTCAAAAGCTTCTTTTTTTTATTTACAACAACTCATAAAGTATTGTTTTCACTTTAACTGATCACAATCACTTAATGTTCGGGTTTGGGCAAATGAGCACCTTCGGGTTGGAAACCGTTTTCATCAGCAACATAGTTGACGGTGAATTTTTCGCCAGTCTTCTCATCAACCCAGGAGAAAGAACCGTGAACAACGATGGCTTCGTGATCAGTGCCAACATCCTTCAATTTACCATCTTCGTTCTTGACGGTACCATCGGAGGTTTCAAGAGCGAAACTGTAGCTTTCGGGTTGTACATCAGATTCTTGACGAATGATTTCGGCTTGATGTTCAGCGGGAGCAGCCAAAGCGATGGCGAAGAGGGCAGCGAAAACAATGAAGAATTTCATGTTGAATTGTTGTGTTATTCGGTTGTTTGATAAAAACTGAATGATGATTTAATCCCAGAATGTTGCAGTTTTTATATGATTCCAAGTGTCAAAAAAAAAAATAACAAAAAATAAAGCCATAATGATGACAAAATTATGCAAATATTGTGGTATTTGCAAATAGAAAACTGGATGATTTTGCAGGCAAAAATATTAGACAATATTTTTTTTTTTAATAATTTTAAGCCATCAAACAAGTAATAGAATTAGATGATTTTAGTTGTTTTTATTTTTCTTCATTTGCCGGTTTTGTGTACAAAATTTATATCTAACTGTTAACTATTGTTTATCTCAAGTTACGAATACTAGATTGAGATGGTGCTAATGATGTCTACAAAAGAATTAAATCAAAAACAAGTTTAAACAGATTTATACTAATCTCTGATGATAGCTGAAATGAAGAACTAACGTACTCTAAATGAATGCTATGCACTGTGTCTAAAAAAAGTTTACAGACAAAACTTATAAGTAATAATTCGGACAACAGGTCAGATTTTAGTAGTCTATAGGTCAGTCTATGAACTATACTATCGTTCAGACTATACTATATTACGGACTATGGACTAAAGTGTACTCCAGACTACAAACTAAACTAGACTAGACTATAGTTCAGACTATAAACTAGATTATCAGACTAGAGAGTAGACTATAGTACGACTACACAATTAGATAGTATAGTACCGACTACACAATTAGATAGATAGATAGATAGATAGATAGATAGATAGATAGATAGATAGATAGATAGATAGATAGATAGATAGATAGATAGATAGATAGATAGATAGATAGATAGATAGATAGATAGATAGATAGATAGATAGATAGATAGATAGATAGATAGATAGATAGATAGATAGATAGATAGATAGATAGGATAGATAGATAGATAGATAGATAGATAGATAGATAGATAGATAGATAGATAGATAGATGATAGATAGATAGATAGATAGATAGATAGATAGATAGATAGATAGATAGATAGAGAGATAGATAGATAGATAGATAGATAGATAGATAGATAATAGATAGAAGATAGATAGCTAGTAGATAGATCGATAGATAGATAGATAGATAGATAGATAGATAGATAGATAGATAGAAGATAGATAGATAGATAGATAGATCGATAGATAGATAGAATAGAAGCTAGATAGATAGATAGATAGATAGATAGATAGATCGATAGATAGATAGATAGATAGATAGAATAGATATATAGATAGATAGATAGATGATAGCTAGATAGATAGATATATAGATAGAATTAGATATAGATATGATAGATTGCTAATAGATTAGATAGATAGATGGATTAGATAGATAGATAGATAGATAGATAGATAGATAGATAGATAGATAGATAGATAGATAGATAGATAGATAGATAGATAGATAGATAAGATAGATAGATAGATAGATAGATAGATAGATAGATAGATAGATAGATAGATAGATAGATAGATAGATAGATAGATAGATAGATAGATAGATAGATAGATAGATAGATAGATAGATAGATAGATAGATAGATAGATAGATAGATAGATAGATATAGAGGATAGAATATCGATAAGACTCTGGACTTAATTTATGTAAATTATATATTCCTTTATAGTTTTCAACTTCATGCCAAAGTATTATTTTGTTCCACTGTGCCATGTTCTAGTGATTGAAGTGAAAGTAAAAACTGATCCTATCTATAATAGCGTTCTTATTCTCTTTGACATTTTATTCTTCTTTATATTTAATATTTTAACATTCCCAATTAGATCAAACGTTATTAGTTCTCCCACTGTGGTACTGCTTACTCAATATTTCACTAATTTTTGTAACAAACACAAACCCTAAACCAGTTTTCTGTCCAATTCGTATTAGGTTAAATAAATATTCTTTATAGTGGGTGTAATTTTGGCAATAAAATTAATAACGATTACTTAATAATTCTTCATATAAATTAATTAAATTCTAATTTTAATGCAAATCAAAATACAAATATTTCAAGAGTAACGACTTAAAAAACAAACAAAAAAATTCCAATAAAACTCGTTAGCTCACTAGTAGACATGTTTGACATTTACGCCATTTTATGTCATCAAACAAAAAATGTTTAGAAATTCTTTTAGCACAGTTAGAACATACACACAAACTTATATTTAATTTAATATTTTTGTTTTATAAAACAAACAAAAAATAAAAATTTCAATTTTTATTTACGTAGGTCAAAAACTGGCTTAAATTATGTGAAATAATAATAAAACTAATATTTAACAAGAAACTGCAAATAATTTAAATTATTTTTGTTCTTGTTTTGAATAATGAACAAAAAAGTAAGAAAAAAGTGTTTGTTATGTTCGTGGTGCTATTTTATTTAGCCGGTTTGTTGAGGTTTAGCCGGTTTAGTAGCATTCATCTGTCTATCCATGTATCGACAATTTAATGAACTTTTTTTAGTTAAACATTGATTTTTTTGTTTTATAACAAATGAATTTATAATAACTGTAGTTTAAGTTAAGAATGAGTGTTTTGAGTTTGGTCAAGCGTTTATAACATATTGAAATAATGTGAAATCATTTCAGACTATAGTATACTCTTTAGACCAGGCTATAGTCTACTTTATAGCGCAACCTACTCTGTACTCTGTAATCGACTCAATGTCGATTAGTCTACTTTATAGTCCCGACTATAGTCTACTCTATAGTCCCGACTATAGTCTACTCTATAGTCCAGACTATAGTCTACTCTATAGTCCAGACTATAGTCTACTCTATAGTCCAGACTATAGTCTACTCTATAGTCCAGACTACAGTCTACTCTATAGTCCAGACTATAGTCTACTCTATAGTCCAGACTATAGTCTACTCTATAGTCCAGACTATAGTCTACTCTATAGTCCAGACTATAGTCTACTCTATAGTCCAGACTATAGTCTACTCTATAGTCCAGACTATAGTCTACTCTATAGTCCAGACTATAGTCTACTCTATAGTCCAGACTATAGTCTACTCTATAGTCCAGACTATAGTCTACTCTATAGTCCAGACTATAGTCTACTCTATAGTCCAGACTATAGTCTACTCTATAGTCCAGACTATAGTCTACTCTATAGTCCAGACTATAGTCTACTCTATAGTCCAGACTATAGTCTACTCTATAGTCCAGACTAAAGTCTACTCTATAGTCCAGACTATAGTCTACTCTATAGTCCAGACTAAAGTCTACTCTATAGTCCAGACTATAGTCTACTCTATAGTCCAGACTATGGTGTACTCTATAGTCCAGACTATGGTGTACTCTATAGTCCAGACTATGGTGTACTCTATAGTCCAGAATATAGTCTACTCTATGGTCCAGTCTATAGTCTACTCTATGGTCCAGTCTATAGTTTTCTCTATAGTCCAGACTATAGTCTACACTTCAGTCTAGACTATAGTCTACTCTACAGTCTAGACTATAGTCTACTCTACAGTCTAGACTATAGTCTACTCTACAGTCTAGACTATAGTCTACTCTATAGTCCAGACTATGATGTACTCTATAGTCCAGACTATGGTGTACTCTATAGTCCAGACTATGGTGTACTCTATAGTCCAGACTATGGTGTACTCTATAGTCCAGTCTATAGTCTACTCTATGGTCCAGTCTATAGTCTACTCTATGGTCCAGTCTATAGTTTTCTCTATAGTCCAGACTATAGTCTACAATACAGTCTAGACTATAGTCTACAATACAGTCTAGACTATAGTCTACTCTACAGTCTGGACTATAGTCTACTCTATAGTCCAGACTATAGTCTACTCTATAGTCCAGACTATAGTCTACTCTATAGTCCAGACTATAGTCTACTCTATAGTCCAGACTATAGTCTACTCTATAGTCCAGACTATAGTCTACTCTATAGTCCAGACTAAAGTCTATTCTATAGTCCAGACTATAGTCTGCTCTATAGTCCAGACTATAGTCTACTCTATAGTCCAGACTATAGTCTACTCTATAGTCCAGGCTATAGTCTACTCTATAGTCCAGGCTATAGTCTACTCTATAGTTCAGACTATAGTCTACTCTATAGTCCAGACTATAGTCTACTCTATAGTCCAGACTATAGTCTACTCTATAGTCCAGACTATAGTCTACTCTATAGTCCAGACTATAGTCTACTCTATAGTCCAGACTATAGTCTACTCTATAGTCCAGACTAAAGTCTACTCTATAGTCCAGACTAAAGTCTACTCTATAGTCCAGACTAAAGTCTACTCTATAGTCCAGACTATAGTCTACTCTATAGTCCAGACTATAGTCTACTCTATAGTCCAGACTATAGTCTACTATATAGTCCAGACTATGGTGTACTCTATAGTCCAGACTATGGTGTACTCTATAGTCCAGACTATGGTGTACTCTATAGTCCAGACTATGGTGTACTCTATATTCCAGACTATGGTGTACTCTATAGTCCAGAATATAGTCTACTCTATGGTCCAGTCTATAGTCTACTCCATGGTCCAGTCTATAGTTTTCTCTATAGTCCAGACTATAGTCTACACTACAGTCTAGACTATAGTCTACTCTACAGTCTAGACTATAGTCTACTCTACAGTATAGACTATAGTCTACTCTACAGTCTAGACTATAGTCTACTCTACAGTCTAGACTATAGTCTACTCTACAATCCAGACTATAGTCTACTCTTTAGTTCAGACTATAATCTACTCTATAGTTCAGACTATAGTCTACTCTATAGTCAAGACTATATTCTACTCTATAGTCAAGACTATATTCTACTCTATAGTCAAGACTATATTCTACTCTATAGTCAAGACTATATTCTACTCTATAGTCAAGACTATAGTCTACTCTATAGTCCAGACTATAGTCTACTCTATAGTCCAGACTGTAGTCTACTCTATAGTCCAGACTATAGTCTACTCTATAGTCCAGACTATAGTCTACTCTATAGTCCAGATTATAGTCTACTCTATAGTCCAGACTATAGTCTACTCTATAGTCCAGACTATAGTCTACTCTATAGTCCCGACTATAGTCTACTCTATAGTCCAGACTATAGTCTACTCTATAGTCCCGACTATAGTCTACTCTATAGTCCAGACTATAGTCTACTCTATAGTCCAGACTATAGTCTATTCTATAGCCCAGGCTACAGTCTACTCTATAGTCCAGGTTATAGTATAATCTATAGTCCAGGTTATAGTATAATCTATAGTCCAGGCTATACTTTACTCTATAGTTTACTCTATAGTCCATACTATAGTCTACTCTATAGCCTATAGTTTACTCCATAGTCCAGACTATTGTTTACTCCATAGTCCAGACTATAGTCTACTCTATAGTCCAGACTACACTCTTTTATATAGCCCAGATTATAGGCTGCTCCTATATTCTCCGATATAGTCCAGACTTTTCCAAGGAACACTACGGCCCAGCCTATAATCCATTGGTTGCACTATAGTCCAGGCTTGATTGGTTTTCTGTAGCTTATTTAAAATTCGTTTTGCTTTTGCACTAACATTCTTTCTTTGTTTTAGAAAACATTGCATAATTAGTAACTTGTTGTTGCCTTTTAGCACATTGCTAATTAATTTATATAAAATATTAATATGAATTTTTTCATAAACATATTTATTGATTAGAAATTTATGTAGAACTTTTGCACTTAGCAACCGAAAATTTATAGATTTGTTTTAAAACAGTTTTAAATACATAAATTTCAAGGATGGGGAAAGGGTGAATATGGTGTATTATGGAATTGAGTTCCATTTGAAATTTAACGATTTATTAACAATTTTCTGTTAAAATAAAATTCATTGAAAATATTGTATAAAAAGAAATTTTTGGGAAAATTTTCTATGAAAACAATTTTTTTTGGAAAATTTTTTATAAATTTTTTTTGAAAATTTTCTATAAAAAGGAAATTTTTTGAAAATTTTCTATAAAAAGGAAATTTTTTGAAAATTTTCTATAAAAAGGAAATTTTTTGAAAATTTTCTATAAAAAGGAAATTTTTTTAAAAATTTTCTATAAAAAGGAAATTTTTTAAAAATTTTCTATAAAAAGGAAATTTTTTGAAAATTTTCTATAAAAAGGAAATTTTTTGAAAATTTTCTATAAAAAGGAATTTTTTTTTAAATTTTCTATGTTTTGAAAATTTTCTATAAAAAGGAAATTTTTTGAAAATTTTCCATAAAAAGGAAATTTTTTGAAAATTTTCCATAAAAAGGAAATTTTTTGAAAATTTTCCATAAAAAGGAAATTTTTTGAAAATTTTCCATAAAAAGGAAATTTTTTGAAAATTTTCCATAAAAAGGAAATTTTTTGAAAATTTTCCATAAAAAGGAAATTTTTTGAAAATTTTTCATAAAAAGAAAATTTTTAGAAAATTTTCTATAAAAAGAAAATTTTTAGAAAATTTTCTATAAAAAGAAAATTTTTAGAAAATTTTCTATAAAAAGAAAATTTTTAGAAAATTTTCTATAAAAAGAAAATTTTTAGAAAATTTTCTATAAAAAGAAATTTTTAGAAAATTTTCTATAAAAGAAAATTTTTAGAAAATTTTCTATAAAAAGAAAATTTTTAGAAAATTTTCTATAAAAAGGAAATTTTTTAAAATTTTCTATAAAAAAAATTTTGAACATTTGCTATAAAAAACTTTACACAATTTCTATAAAAAGATATATATTTTTAATTAAAAATTCGGCTTTTTGGTGAAGACGACGAATATAGATATGCCGGTAATATTGATTAACCACATAAAAAGCTATTGTTGTACTATTTGATGCAACGCTGCCAAATTTCAGAGTAACCGACTAACACAATTTTTAAAATCATTTTAATTAATATAACTGGAAGAGTTTTAAACAGAAGATAAGATATTATAAAGTCTAGATTTCAAGATTTCAAGAAATTAAGATAAATTAAAATTTAATAAAAATAAAAATAATTTACTCGTTTTCTTAATAACACAAAAATTATAACTGGTTCTAAAAATATTCTCTAATTAATTCCACTAAACTATTGCCCATTATATTTTATGCACAATTACTTCTTTCTTTCGGTTCTATTGTTTAAACAAACGCAACCAGTTTGTTTTTACGTTTTTAAACAAATAAATAATTTTTTTTATTTCTAAAATAAATCTCCAAAATTTGAACCTTAACATTTGCATTAAAACAAATTCTCAACATCCCGAGAATCGTATAAAAACTAATAGGTTTTTAAACGAAAACCATCATTCAGTCTGTGTTCAACAAACGAATAATATCAATAAACAAAATGAAATTCATCATTGTATTCGCTGCCCTCTTCGCCATCGCTTGGCTGCTCCTGCTGAACACGGTGCTGAGATCGTCCACCAAGAATCTGAGGTTTTGCCTGAGAGCTTCAAATTCCTTACCGAAACCTCCGATGGTAACCACCATGATGCCGAAGGTCAATTGTTGAATGTTGGCTCTGATCACGAATCCCTCGCTGTTCATGGTTCTTTCTCCTGGGTTGATGAGAAGACTGGCGAAAAATTCACCGTCAACTATGTTGCCGATGAAAACGGTTTCCAACCCGAAGGTGCTCATTTGCCCAAACCCGAACATTAAGTGTTTGACTGAAAATAATTTCAACGAAAGTTGAATTGTTTTGTTAAATAATTTAATAGGTTTTTATTTTGAAAATAAATGGAATTTAATAATTAAATTGTATGTGTTATTAATTTATTTAAAATTAAACAGTAAGGCTTGAGGATTACTAGAATCCACGATTCAATCCTTATGAGTCATCAAAGGTGCCAAGCATTAAAAAAGTATAATTGGGATTAGAAGATAAATCGCTCGATGATATCTTGTGAACTTTTTTTATGGAATAATGTGGATACTTGCTACAACAAGTAATTGTTTATGTATTTGCAGTGAAATCTTTCTGTGAGAGAATTTGGGACCTAGTTTAAAGCATTAAAACGATATCTTTATTTCACAATTTGTTCTTCTTGTTAATTAAAACATTAAAGATTTTATTTAAAACATATAAATTCAATTTTATTATTTCTATAATTTTGGCCGGATGACTAAGATTTTTGATTATCACACACACACATACTTACAACTTACCTTTTCCACCGATACCAATTCCACAATTCTTTTGTATCGTTAAGGAATTTGCACATATAAATTATATATTTCTTCTTTTTTTATTTATCTTAATGATGATGTGGCAGTGTTTTAATTTCATCCTTAATAATGTTGCTCTGTCTCTCTGTCAGAATTCATTCTGTGACAGGGATGGAAAATTATGTACCATTTAACATTTTTTCAGTACTTTTATATACCGAATATACTGATCCATAGAATAGTACGTGAAGTAATTCTTAGACTAGTGTACAGACTAACCCACAACCTCCACAATAGATTGGCCAATAGAATAATCAATAGACTAGCCAATACTCAAACAACTATTTAGTCCATACACCAGCAAATAATGGCCAATAAAACAGACTAGTCAATACATTCAATAGACTAGTCCATAGTATAGTCAAATGTCTAGTCCAAACACCAGCCAATTGACTAGTCCGTTTATCAGTCCATAGAGTAAGTAGTCTAGACTAGTAAATAGATAGTCCACCCTATAGAATAGCCAATAGTCCAGTCTACAGTCCATACTATTTATAAGTCTATAGATTAGCCTATAGTCTAGCCTATAGAATAGCCACTAGTCGAGTCTACAGTCAAAACTATAGATAAGTCTATAGTCCAGATTATAGATAAGACTTTTGATAAGTCTATAGTTAAGACTATAAACTGATCTATAGTTAAGACTATAAACTGATCTATAGTCCAGACTATAGACTGATCTATAATTCACACTATAGACTGATCTATAATCCAGACTAGATACTGATATATAGTCCAGACTATAGACTGATATATAATCCAGACTATAGACTGATCTAAAATCCAGACTATAGACTGATCTATAGTCCAGACTATAGACTGATCTATAGTCCAGACTATAGACTGATCTATAGTCCAGACTATAGACTGATCTATAGTCCAGAAATATAAGACTGATCTATAGTCCAGACTATAGACTGATCTATAGTCCAGACTATAGACTGATCTATAGTCCAGACTATAGACTGATCTATAGTCCAGACTATAGACTGATCTATAGTCCAGACTATAGACTGATCTATAGTCCAGACTATAGACTGATCTATAGTCCAGACTATAGACTGATCGATAGTCCAGACTATAGACTGATCTATAGTCCCAGACTATAGACTGATCTATAGTCCAGACTATAGACTGATCTATAGTCCAGACTATAGACTGATCTATAGTCCAGACTATAGACTGATCTATAGTCCAGACTATAGACTGATCTATAGTCCAGACTATGACTGATCTATAGTCAGACTAAGACTGATCTTAGTCCAGACTATAGACTGATCTAAGTCCAGACTATAGACTGATCTATAGTCCAGACATAGACTGATCTATAGTCCAGACTATGAGCTGATCTATAGTCCAGACTATAGGACTGATCTATAGTCCAGACTATAGACTGATCTATAGTCCAGACTATAGACTGATCTAATAGTCCAGACTATAGACTGATCTATAGTCCAGACTATAGACTGATCTATAGTCCAGACTATAGACTGATCTATAGTCCAGACTATAGAGCCTATAGTCCATACTATAAGGCACTGATCTATAGTCCAGACTATAGACTGATCTATAGTCCAGACTATAGACTGATCTATAGTCCAGACTATAGACTGATCTATAGTCCAGACTATAGACTGATCTATAGTCCAGACTATAGACTGATCTATAGTCCAGACTATAGACTGATCTATAGTCCAGACTATAGACTGATCTATAGTCCAGACTATAGACTGATCTATAGTCCAGACTATAGACTGATCTATAGTCCAGACTATAGACTGCGCTATAGTCCAGACTATAGACGATCTATAGTCCAGACTATAGACTGATCTATAGTCCTAGACTATAGACTGATCTATAGTCCAGACTATAGACTGATCTATAGTCCAGACTATAGACTGATCTATAGTCCAGACTATAGACTGATCTATAGTCCAGACTATAGACTGATCTATAGTCCAGACTATAGACTGATCTATAGTCCAGACTATAGACTGATCTATAGTCCAGACTATAGACTGATCTATAGTCCAGACTATAGACTGATCTATAGTCCAGACTATAGACTGATCTATAGTCCAGACTATAGACTGATCTATAGTCCAGACTATAGACTGATCTATAGTCCAGACTATAGACTGATCTATAGTCTAGACTATAGACTGATCTATAGTCCAGACTATAGACTGATCTATAGTCCAGACTATAGACTGATCTATAGTCCAGACTATAGACTGATCTATAGTCCAGACTATGGACTGATCTATAGTCCAGACTATAGACTGATCTATAGTCCAGACTATAGACTGATCTATAGTCCAGACTATAGACTGATCTATAGTCCAGACTATAGACTGATCTATAGTCCAGACTATAGACTGATCTATAGTCCAGACTATAGACTGATCTATAGTCCAGACTATAGACTGATCTATAGTTCAGACTATAGACTGATCTATAGTCCAGACTATAGACTGATCTATAGTCCAGACTATAGACTGATCTATAGTCCAGACTATAGACTGATCTATAGTCCAGACTATAGACTGATCTATATTCCAGACTATAGACTGATCTATAGTCCAGACTATAGACTGATCTATAGTCCAGACTATAGACTGATCTATAGTCCAGACTATAGACTGATTTATAGTCCAGACTATAGACTGATTTATAGTCCAGACTATAGACTGATTTATAGTCCAGACTATAGACTGATTTATAGTCCAGACTATAGATTGATCTATAGTCCAGACTATAGATTGATCTATAGTCCAGACTATAGATTGATCTATAGTCCAGACTATAGATTGATCTATAGTCCAGACTATAGATGATCTATAGTCCAGACTATAGACTGATCTATAGTCCAGACTATAGACTGATCTATAGTCCAGACTATAGACTGATCTATAGTCCAGACTATAGACTGATCTATAGTCCAGACTAGACTGATCTATAGTCCAGACTATAGACTGTTCTATAGTCCAGACTATAGACTGTTCTATAGTCCAGACTATAGACTGTTCTATAGTCCAGACTATAGACTGTTCTATAGTCCAGACTATAGACTGTTCTATAGTCCAGACTATAGACTGTTCTATAGTCCAGACTATAGACTGTTCTATAGTCCAGACTATAGACTGTTCATAGTCCAGACTGTAGACTGATTTATAGTCCAGACTGTAGACTGATTATAGTCCAGACTAAAGACTGATCTATACTCCAGACTAATATTGACTAATATATAGCCCAGACTATAGGCTGATTTATAGTCCCAGGCTATAGACTAATCTAAAACTATAGACAGATCTATAGTCCAGGCTATAGACTGATCTATAG